>NC_142246.1:24999554-25302517 GCF_052056855.1 Sturnus vulgaris
TTTAATTACAACTCAAGCATTGGTTCAGCTACTTACTTTCTTGCTTCTGACAAATTCATAATTGTTAGTGTCCTCCCTGATCCGATGCAATCATTAGCAAAAGAGTGCAGCACTGAATCTGACATCGTCATCTAATATCTACCCAAAGATACACCAAGAGAAAGATTTATCGATGTGTTTCTTTTTTAAAAATATAATGACCGTAGAGACTGACTAATTAGTTTTCTGAGAGGGTAGCTCATTAAGCTGTTTTTAACAAATACACATTTCTCAAGTCCTATGATTGTTGCAGTACTAGACAATATCCATATGCAAAAGAGAAAATTAGTGATGCTGTCAAGACAATCTTTTTAAGGCAATCTCAGCCTGTTGCTTGTAGAAGGAAGTGGAATACAGAACATGACAAAACAAGAACTGCAAGTACCATTTAACCACTGTTTTTTAGTGTTGCTGGGTTTTAGAATTTTGGTAGGGCTTTTACTTTCCTCAAGTAAATAACAGTAAAACTCTGAACCACTAATATATTGATTTCTCTTCTCCTGGAAATAATCTCCAGTCCTGCAATGGCTCACTGTATGGACCATGCTTTAAATCAGATAAGAATAAGTCATTTGCTACTCTGACAAATACAAATGAAGGCCATATGAGTGCATGGTATGATGCATGTTTAAGAGCTATGGAAACAGAAATCTATTGAGAGGAGCTGTTTCCATTAGGTGTGGATGCAGCAGTAGTAGTCTAGTCATAGACATCAATTGTAGGTCAAATTTGCACCTGTGGATTATGAGAAACAAAGCTGTGCTTCATCACTGACAACACTTACTTGAAAAGTCTAAAAGTTACAACTATGATTATGAAGTTGTGATTGGGAAGTATTATGTCCCTCTATTATCACTTTATATGGGGGAATTACTAAGAATGTAAGTGAATTAATTGAATAAATTTAACCTGTAGTATGGTGCCATTATATATAGAAAAATTGTGACCGTTTTAGCATGGCTCAGGGGAATTAAATAGGATTGGTATGCCTGTATTTCCATAGAAAAAGAGGATCCTGAGCCAGCTGTAAACAAAGGAATTAAAAAAACTTAGTGTGAATGCGATCCATGTTTCTTATAATATGCCATTATAGTGTATGCAAATGTAGGAGACTATAGCACTCCCAGGTATCCAAGGGACCTCCTGGTTTTCTTTAAGCCATACATTTGCACATTAAAAGCATCAGATAATTTAAAGTAGATGTTTATACGAAAGTCCACTAAAATATGTTTAATGTTTATCAATGTTTAACAAGTTCACTGATCCCTCCATATAAGTTCTTAAACAAGTTGGGATTTCTTTTTACTATTTAATCATTTAATTTGTAAAATTATTTAATTTTCATACACACATATATTATTTTTTGCAAACTATAACTATTGTACTACTCATTGCTGTTAAAAAAGTTCACTGTTACACGCCTTAAAGCATAAGCTGATTTTGTGTTACTGATATTGCCAGGAACCCCACCTGAAAAAATTATATTTGGAAGCATTTTAGAAAGCAGGACTTGACTTTACTAGAACCTTAGAATATTTGATGCTCAAATGTCTCCATTACCTAGTTTATAAACATCTTAAACAGAGCATGGTAGTGCTAATGTTAAGATGTAATGTTACTGTGCACTGTCATTAATCCATTACTATCTGAAAGGCTACAATGATTTATGTAGAACTGTTGAGTGATTTTTTTATTCTTATTTAATATTATTAAATTTGCTTTAAAATTTAAAAAAGAGACCTTCTAGGTTTTCTTCTTCCCATCATGATTATTTTCTATTGATACATCTCTTACAGCACGAAAATTTTAATGTTAGTAAAGCTAATCTGGGACATACAGGAATGTTGCCTTTCATAATATATTTTATGTAGTTTTTTATCATCTTCCAGTTGTTCACTCAGTCAATTTATAGTTGCCCTGTTACGTGATATTTTACTATTCTTCCATTTTGTCTGGTTCCTTGTATTTTAACATATCTGAACCTCCATAGGATGTGTTTTCTGTGTTCATTATTATTTGGATATTTTTCTACAAATCTTTTTTCATTTTCTTTCTGTGGAGGAGAAGAGAACATTTTTGAAAGTCTTTCGTTCTTACTTCAAAACTAACTAGATTGTTACAGAAATAATTAAACATTTTATATCATGGAGCAAAACATTATATGCTTTAGGTCATACCATACCAAATTAACTTTAAAAATAAATTGCAAGTAAAGCTAGAGAAGGACCTGTGGCCTAAAATTATTTTTCAGTTTTTTAGCGTGTGAAATGATGCAAATCTTTTCATACAGAAATTATCACAGAAACATATGCCTGAAGCCAACTCAGATTCAAGACAAACAGGACATTAAAGTAGAACCAAAATAATAAAATGTTCATGCTCTTGGCGAATAATGATTCCTTCTCTTTTGTTTCATTATGTTTGAGTTTACTGACTTAATTCTGAGTCAAGCCCTTTGATGAACATGAGCAGTTGACCATCACAGCACACACAAGCTCAGCAGGGTTTTGTAAGTACAGGCCCAGTGTGTTGCCTCTCAAATTAGGACTTTACACACCATGGTTCAAAAAGGCTGGTGCAAATAATGAAATGGCAGACCCTGATTTCCCTTTTGGCGTTTCTCCCACCATGGATTTAAACTCCTCTTTTTTCTTTTAGCTTGGGTGCCTTGTGCACCTATGCAGTTTACTGACTTGGCCCAAAAGGTGTATTTATGACAAAAATATGTAAAATATATATAAATATTTTTTCAGAGTATATGCAGGTAAACAGTACATGTGCTTCTGCTTTAGTTAGGGCAACATTTACTGCTACCCAGTGAGGAATGGTGCATCTGTGAATTTTGCTGTATATCAAGTTTTCTGTCATTACTGTAGGCTCATGGCCTGCAGCCTCAGTAGTTACACTACTAAAATTCAAGAGCATCTTTCAATAAACCTCTGCCACCTTTTCAGTACCACACGTGAAACTCCTTCATTTTATTTTCTGCTCTAAAATAGGCTCATGCCAGTTCTGAGTCTTCATATTTTCTGGTTAAATTCAATTTTGTTCCATTTTAGCCTCTTTTGAGATGTGAATCTTTTTTGTTCTGCTAGTCTATTCTGATTTCATGCTGTGCAATCCATATTTTTCAAGGCTCCCTGTGACACTGCTTCATTGGTGCTAGCAGTTATTCGCTGTTATACCAATCTAGGCTGAACATTTCCATGACTTTAGGAAAAAAGTTATTAGAAAATTTGCTCTGGATAACACCTTTCCAAGAATTTACTAGTTTAATACAAAAAGCTGCACATGGAGAAAAAGTAATTTCTGAACAGGAAAACTCATGAAATCTATTTTCCTGTGTATGGAGAAAGAAACAGCCCATGTTTATCTGATTTGTATTGTACTGCATGATAAATGAACCAAAGAGAAGGTAGAAGTCTGGAGCTCAGAAGGCCCAGACTTTCTGTCAGAGAAAAAACTAAATCTCTCCCCTCTCACCAGCCATCCACAAAACTAGAACCAATTTCATGAGATCTCTACCCTTTTTTCATGTTTGGCTGTAAGTGTTGGGAGTGCTGAGAAGTTATGCCACCTTTTGGGAAGGGAAAGGAAAGAGCTGATCTGAAAGCATTGTGGAAATGCACAGCTCAGCACTTGGGTGTCTGACTTGTGGCTGGTGCTACCTCCCACTTAGCAAAGTGGCCACTGTGGTTGAGGTCACTTGCAGTTACGAAATGCAGCCAAATCTGCAGCCGTGGCAAACAGAACAACACCCCACTGGGGCAAATGGACCAGAAATATCATCTGAGGCTGAAAATAACTTCCAGAACTCTGACCAAAATTGGAGTGTTTCATAGCTGCTCAAGTTCTCTGACCACATTGAAGTGTAAGGAAAGTAAAGCAATAACAAGATGTTCTGAGTTGAGGAATAGCCACCAAGAATCCCAAACTAGCATAAAATATGCTTGAAAACAGGTCTGGTTTTTGTAACTTGGGTAAAGTGTTATTGCCAAGATTCACCTCAAGAACTAAGCAGTTATATACTATAATGTAAATGAGACTCCTGAATAGTCTTTTAAACACTAGACACTATTTGGTTCTTGTTCCCATCTGACTGTGATGGTTATTTTAGAGTAAGAGTTGACTAACTGCTTTTTGACAGAGTATTGAAAGAAGAGGTTGGAGGTGAAAAAAAATAAAGGACTAGAGGCTGAATTGTACTTGGCTCAAGTGAAACTAAGGACAAGTCTTCTTTATACATCCTGCTGAAATGAAGCATTTGAGCTAAGGAAACCTTAAGGATCCTTAAGGATCGAGGTTTTAAGCTTCTACTAAAAAAACTTTCATTGTGCTACACATACTTTGGAAATTGAGACAACCAGTTTGTTTTACACAAGCTACCAAGACTAATTACTTTTAGTGATTATTGACCTGGACCAAATACAATACACCCTACAAAAGGTGACATTGTCTTTGCACATTAATAATCCTCTACAAAAATGGCAGTCAATAGTCCATGTTTTGCAGTACTCAAAGATTGTGTACTTCTCAGAAATATGGTGGCACTATGTAGATGGTTTAAAATACCCTTAAATTTTAAAATCACGAGTGCCTTTCCAAACTTGCTTTTCTTTAGGAGAGGTCAGAGGTGGAATCTCCAGTGTCTGTGTTTGGTTTGTGGGGCAGCAATGTCAAAACCCCCACTTCCCACTGGTGTTCAGGTGCCAGTCAGAATTCATCCAGTCAGCATAGTGCTAGCTCTCCTTGACTCAGTTCATGGATGATTTCTGTGCCTATTTCCAGTTAATCCATTGTTCCATCCACCCATCCATTTTCTGAATACTTCTCCAGACAGACATTTACAGGTCTCAGGATTCTGTAGACAGTAGTGAGAATTGTTTCACTGAAGTTTGTCACTCTAGATCACAGAGCTAAGCTTATATTGAGTGTTTTCAGCTCAAGAGGCTGACTGTACCAGGACAAGGGCAAGCTCACAGCTCGTACCTGTCTCAACAAGCACTCCTTATGCTGTTTAATCTGACAATGAACAAAGGAGTGCACAGTGCAAGCATGTAACTGGGGTCCATGGCTAGCAGCAACAAACAAAACTAAACAAACAAAAAAAACCCAAACAAAACCACATTCACTATAAAAAATAAAACACCTAAACAAACTGAAACAATAAAAAGGAAATTAATACAAAATGGGACTGGGAAACAAAATGACCTTATTTCTGAAGATAATTTGGTGTAATTAGCAAGTTAGAACCATAGAATCAACAAGGCTGGGAAAGACCTTAAGATCATCAAGCCCAACTGCCAGCCTAATAGCATTGCCATGGTCACCACTAATGTCCTCAAGTGCCATATCCACATATATTTTTAATATTTATAGGGATGGTGACTGCAGCACTTCCCTGAGCAACCTATTCCAGTGCTATGTAGCCCTTTCCATGAAAAAAATTTCCCAATACCTAACCCAAACTGCTCCTGGTCGCAGCTTGAGGCCATTTGCTCTCATCCTGTCACTTGCTACATGGGAAAGGAGACCAACCCCATCTCACTACCTCCTCCTCTCAGGTAGCTGTAGAGAGTGATAAGGTTCCTCCCTGAGCCTCCTTTTCTCCAGCCTAATTCAAATCTAGTTTAAAGCTCTCTCCACAAGCCCTGCTAACTCTTAAGGTATGATTCCTTTTTAGCTTGGAGACAGGTTGACCCTATATATTCCCAGCAGACTCAGTGGCATATAAACCAACCCATAATCAAAAAAAACCCAAAATTCTGCTGCTAACATCAATCTCAAATCATCTCTTCATCTGCATGATTTTTTCATTTCCCGCCATTCCCTGCAAATGGCAGGAAAAGCTATATTGCGATCTTTAATTACGTTATGGAATACAGACAATAAAACTGGTTTTGAAATTCAGAAGACTTTCAGCTTTAATGGAAAAAAAATGGTATAATTTAGCTCTAGAGAAGTAACTAAATGCCAGACTCTACTAGCTCATCCCATAACTTTACTCCAAGTGTTCATTTTGTGCATGCACATAATCATAATGAACACTATTCTGATTCTCTGTTTTAAGAGATTGAAGTTGCACAAATATAAAACAGCTTTTTGATATCAGGTGGGTTATGCATAATTTAAAGTTTTGCCAGAATATTGTAGAGAAAAGGTATTTCACCTTACTAATTTACATGCAAAGACAAAAAGACATTCTAGGTGTTTACTTGTCCATTGACTGACCTGAAAGAGGAAGAAACGAATGAGAAAATTTGTGTAGAATGAAAATGAAAATATCATTAATTACAAAAAGTATTGCAGAAATTAAGGGATGCGTGTTCTGTGTTCTGAAATATCTCCGAAAGTTTTGTTCTATTTCAAAGGTAAAAGAGAAAAAGGTGTACCTGTCAGTACATCATGATACACTTGAAAATACCACTGCATTTATAGAGTGACAAAAACGTTAAAGTTCTCCCAGATGCTCAGGCTGACATCATGTGCTTCAAATATAATAGAAACATGCAGTGGGTTTGTAGGGTTTGTTTTTTAATTTTGACAGGTTTAAAATTAACTGTATTCTGAACAACAAATTAGAACTGTGTCACAAATTCCTTTTTTCTATGTTGCTGGCAGCAAGAACCCAAGGCAATACATCTCAAGAGATTCTTTGGTTGTGTCTGACATACCCTCTTTCTCTACCTCTTCTGAAGTAGCTTTTAAATACAGATAATACAGAGCTCCTTGTTTTTCACCTGTCAACGCCCTTCTGTTCAGAGTTGCTGCTGCTTCTTGCACATCTAGGCAAGAAGCATCTCTGGGGAAGAAGTTATGCAATGTGACCAGGAGACTCTAGGAAACCAAAAGCACCTTAGTCTAAACCTTGCTGAGCCCTGGTGTAATGAGGCAGATTTCACACATACAGGTTTTCTCCCTAATAACTGTATGAATTATCCACTGTAGTCTGCAAATATCTGGATATGCTGAACAATCTGGATACCTCAGAAACTTCAGCCTCCACATGCTCCCAGATCAGGAGACATGCAAGAAAAGCAAACTGAATGTCCCAGGAGTCACTGTGGCCCGTGTTCACTGTGAGGACCAGGATAAGTCACTGCATGGCCCTATAGCTACAAAGAGTGAGTTGCAACCCATGCCCAGGAACTGTGTCAGGAAGATCTTGATCCTGAAGAGCCTGATTTTATTTCAAGAAAGAAGGAAATGTGTACCTTACTGGAAACAGAAGAAATTTCAGTGGAGCTCACATTTCAGTGAAATTTTGCTTTGGTATTCAGGCTAGTGGAGATATTTCACTGAGGTGAAAGGATTTTTTTTTCACTTTAAAAGATAAAGGCAGGCAGAAAACATGCAGGAGCTTGTTTGAGAAGAGTAAAAATTTAACACTTTTCACTGAACCAGTCTAAAAGCTTTTAAAAAGCTATCAGAATAGGTCTTGTGACCTATAAAACCCCTTACATTTCAGTGACTGGAAGTATACTCATGATTGTAAGACTGGGAGACTGGACTGAGACTCCTCTGTTATAAAAAGAAATTGTTTAGAAATGTATTTGATCCTCTCTGGCATTTCAGTTGCTATAGTATCCACTCACATGAGCAAAGACTTTCTCGGTAGATTTCGATTGAAATTTGATCATGTTAATGCTGATAGAATTATTACAACTAAGTGGTTTCATTATCAGAAGTAAGTGGAAGGACTTGCCATTTGGCAATATCAGTTTCAAACCAAAGAAAGATGTTCAATTCTGCTGACTAGAAGCTCTCAGAATTTCTAGCTAAAAGTCTGTAAAATACAGGATTTGGAAATAGCTGCTGAGGCAATAGGTTTAACTCACTTTTGCCCTTTAATTTTAGTACAGAACAAGATATTTTGGCCAGATTGAGGAGGATGAATATTGTAAACCTTGCCACGACCTCCTTCGAAGGGGGAACATTTGCCAGCAATTTGTCTTTTTCAGATTTATGCTTGATCAGATCAGTGGGCTAAATGTTAGTCATTTCATTCCAAGTAGGTGAGCAGTATCATGCATTAATGCAGTTAGCCAGGTGTGGAGTGCAGTGGAACAGGTTAATGACATTGTGGACTTGAGAGAGGTCGGGAATATACTTTGATATAGGTAGCAGGATATCTGAGACTTATTCCATTAACTCAAATTTTAAATGTTAATGGTATTTTATTAGAAAGAAGCAGCTGGAATTAAACATGTAATAGCTCAGAGAATAGAAATATATGTACAGATACAATAAATCTTAAATGGTGACATAGTTCCTGAGTCATTATGGCATTTCTTTTCCATTAGACAGCAAGAAAAAAATATTACAAATTCCATGGATGGGTATTTATACTGGTGGTTTTATCCATCTGTTTAGCTAATCATAAGGAAACTCAGTTTCTCTTGAGTCTGTATATGTGTGTGAATATAAAAACACATATGTATATATGTGCATATTTGAAAGGCATTTATTATGTGACTCTTCAGTTAGAGGAATGGCTGTACAAACTAGTAACAATAGCTTAAAATCTGTGTTGTAACCACGTGGGATACAATGAGGTGGGTAGAGGATCTTATATGCAGTGGTTGCTATAGTTACTGTGTGTGTCTCTCTCTGTCTCTTTAATGAGGAACTAATCACTGTTCGGACCAAGACATCCATATTTTGCTCATATTCCTCTTCACCCACACCAGGCAGCATTTCTTTCTCAGGAGAAGGCACATATAGCAATATTAACCCTTTGGAGCAAAAAACTCCTTAACTAGCTAATTCCAAAACCTGCTGAGTTTAATAATGGGCAGGAATCTGCCATGCCATGGCAGCAGAGACCACTTCCCACCTCCCAACAACTAGCAGAAACCTTAAAGAGCTTCTAAGCAGTTACATATCTAACATTTCTATTTCCATGTCAGTAAATTTAATATCAGAGATGGAGAAAAAAAAGCTCAAACTTGCAAGTAGTTAATGAACAGCTTGCTACAAGGCCCCAAAACTTAGTAGCTCCTGAGACTGAAGAAAGCCACAGGCTCTATATGCACACGTAGTAGCTTTCTCCTCCTCTGAAGTTATATCTTATAGCAGTAGGAGATGAATTGTGACCCAAATCCAAGAAGGGATTGAAGGGCTCACATCCAACAGTTAGGATGCTCTGCTTCTCAAAATATCTGCCAGCTGCCTTCAGTACCTCCCTTCCCAGATCTATTTAGGTCTTTCCTTCAGGCAAAAAGGACAAGACTCAGGGCCATAAACTTGGTTGCCAAATTCCGTTTTTAGGCACAGCTGTGTTTCTGAAACCAAGTCTTATCATGTCAGAATCTCACCTGCTGATCTGATAGGTACCAATAACCTCACTACCCAGAGCAAGTGCTCTTTTACACAAAGACCAGAAGGGAAATTTACAGCTATCAAGTTTCACAGCATATTTTATCTCTAATGCGTGGGACACTCCCCCAGGAGATTGAAGAGTCTGTTATCAAATACCTTAACTCATGGGTATATGAAGAGTTATCTGAAGAATGATTATTACAATAATCAGCTAGTGACCATTTAATATCACTAAGTAAATGCAGTATTTTATCCTTTCTGTTTCTATCCTTCTGCACTATAAATGGTAAGCATCAGTGGCATTAGTCAGATTTGACAGCATGTTTTACTTAGCATAAGCTCAAGCTAAAAAATAACCAATAAAGAAAAATCTGAGTTAATACCCTGAAAACCAGGTACATCTATTACTACTGTAGCTACAACTTTCAGCATTTTCAGGTTAAATTATAGGCAAGCTTAATGTTGAAGAACAAGGGCTGTAATAAGCTTCATCATAGATTTTCCTCAGTTCAACTAACTAGCTGAAATTGCCCCTACTTGGTCTTTGCCTCAAGGAAATGAGGTTTAAAGTCACCAAGGATTCACATCTTTGTGTGAATATCTATGTTTGTCTGTATCCCTGTGAGCTCTTCCTCTTTTGCAGTCATTACCATTTATCAGATGAATATGACAGAGTTGAATGTGCTATTGTAAATACCATAAAGATGTTAAGAAATGTCTTTAACACCTTAAACATTTTTTATCCCTCCTTTATATCCTAACTTTATATCCTTAATTACACTGTATTTTTTTCCTAGTTTCATGAAGATACTAAGTCTTGTTAACATAGGCGGCCAGAGAGAGAAGCAAAGATGTGCAAGTGCCAAGGTAAAGACTGTGTTGTGATTTCAATCCATCTGCACCAGGGAATCCAGATACAAGACATAAGAAATGGGTTTCATCCGTTTCAACAATGGGCAACATTTTACTGAGATTTTAAAAATCAAGCTAAAATAAAATAGGTTTATTATTTTATGTCTGATACAGGAAAAGTATGGTTATCAATTTAGCAAAGGTTTCTGACTGTTCTTAACAATTCCTATATTATTTGGAAGAATAAATTTAAATTTAGCATGCTAGTTCTTAGATAGAAGAAATGACATCATAAAACCTGACAAAAATATGATTCAACTGTCATTGCAGAAAGTCACTGCAGTCTAAAGGGATTTTTACATCCTCTGGGAACAGCAATACAGAAGAATTTCAGGACAGAACACAGATAAAATAGCCTTTCTTTTTTCTCTACTTTCAGTTTCCCTGGTGTTTGTTAAAAAAAAAAAAAAAACAAAAACATTGGTTCAGTATCATGTATAACTAATATATATATTAATATTGTTGAAGGTGAATTTAAGATTAGTCAGATCAATTTGGAGGCTTGCAGTCTAACTGCTGAGTGGTTCACCTTGGTCCAGCAAGATACATACATTAAACATACATTAAAAATACCATAAATGTTAATAGGAGTTGACAACCCTTTAGGGTTTTTTCTTAGTATTTTTTCACTTGTTAATGGTCTATTTACACAACAGTAAGAAGCAAGAAAGTAGCTGATGAGAAAGAAATACTGTACAAGCAAGAGACAACTGCAACAATTCTTGTCTGTCTGTAGAAATCTTTTCCTAAAATATCATTTTGCCTTGTTAGCTAAGACCTTTCATTTTAGTAAATCAAAAAAATAGGAAAAAAATAATTATTCAGACAAGCATGTGATATGTGCATATTAGCCAAAGAGTGATAGACAGTTGCATAAGAAGAAAAAGAAAAGAACTTTTAAGAAAATTATAGCACCATTAATTCATGAAAAGGTTATTGTTTTTGAACATGCTCCTTGTTGTTCAAAGGTCTGCACTGATAGCTGCAATTATTTAAAACAAGACTAATTATGTTCCAAACAAAGTGAAGCAGATAGTGAGCCTGTTGATAAAGTAGGTGGCATCATTCTATCATCGGTTTCAGCATTCTCTACCTGGTAAATTAGAAATACATTTGTTTCTACAGCAAGATTGAAATTTTACCTGCTATTATATATATTTCTCTGAATTTCAAATATGTAAGAATATGAATGCTGCAATGAACAGAGTCATCCTGGCTAGATCCTTCTTATACATATTCCTTGCACTGGGAAGACAGCACTGTGAATGTTACTAACAAGGCAGCTAATAAGTCACCCTCTTAGCTGTAAAATGTTTTATAAGACCAGCACTTATCTATTTGCATATGAAAGACAAAAAGAAACAATTAAAATAATCTCCAGAAGACCAATGTATTTTATCATTGCAGTTCTACATATAATTTGTCATATCACATTAGCTTTTTCTTGTTAGAGTATTATGCAAAGCATAACCGTTTCTTCCCAACACATTCTTCTGTGTGGCAAATGAACAAATTGTGTATTTTAAACACTTCTGCTTTGTTTAAAATAGAAAGTGGGTCACTGGGTTTGCAGATAATTTAATTTAATTCTCTATTGTCCTATATGTCTTGTTATCAAGTTGAGCATTAGATGCAACTAAATCAAACAGTGCTGTTTAATCATAGGGGCCGGCAAACAGGCAACTGCACTTCATAGCAGGTGGCTGGGGACAGCAGAAACTGCTCACACCTCGAGTGGCCCCACGGACTGGCAGGCAGAGTAACACGCATGAGAGGCACATGCAGACCTTTCTCCTTCCTGCCCGCCCTGGTGAAAGGAGTGTTAGCACAGATAATCGCCACAGCGAGGGTCACCCGTTCAAACACAGCAATCTTCACACTCCTCTGCCGCTGGGTTGGGAGTCTGAGTTGTTGAGAGATGGGCTGACCTTCCCCTCTATGCCTTTCCTACCCACTGAGTGACTTCCTCAATGGGACAGTAACAAAGGCTGGCAGCATCCCCGTTAGCTCACAAAAAGACCAGTAATTTTTGAAAAATTAGGTAACTTCTACATCTGCAAATTCTCAGTCTGGGCATTTATGAAGTCTGAAGTAATGGTGCATCAAGCTGCAGATCCCGTTTCTGCTCACATGCTTTTTCATCAGGAACCATCTTGTGGGGAAAATGGGAAGACATTACCACCTTAAAAACCTCAGAGAGCAGAAATCAACAGAATGGGTTTTACTCCACTTGAGGGCATCCTCATTAAAATCAGGTGAATCTTCTCAGCTTATTCCCATAACTAAGGGCCAGCAGGAAGGGACATCCAGCTTCAGGGTAGGACAGTTTATCAGGAAATCATATGACACTGATATTTGAATATCTATAATCTCATCAATACCAATAAAGAACACAAAATTATCTCTGCAGAAGTCCACAGAGAGAACTTATTAAAGTGGAACACTCTATATTCAAACTGAAAAAACAAACCAGCTAAAATATGTAAGTAATCAAATGCTAGTAACAATAAAGTGTAGCAAAAATGGATTTGACTAGAACATGCCTTCTGGGTATGTTCACTTCCCTTGTAAACAGAAGAGTAAGGTCTCGGGTACTGTAAGGCAAACAAACCCAGTGAGCATCTACCAAAGGTGACTGCACCACAGAGCAGCAGCTGCATTGCAAGCAGACCTCAGCACAGAAACAAGCATCTCATGATCCTTCTCAATTTATCATCTCCTCACCAGAGACTTCAAACATGGAGAGCAGCTAAAAACTGAGATCCTGACATCCTGACTTTTGCCATTTGAGGTGTAGAAGGATAGAAACAGAAAAGTGCTATAGCAACTCCACTCCTGTAATGTGCTAGATAAGGTTATAAAAATGAAAATGATACAGTTGAATATAGCCATTATTTTCTAAACGAGAAGTATGAGATAAAGAATTTCGTTTTCCTATTCAGAACTAGCACTGATATTTGCTGAAGTATCTATTTTTGCTATAAAACGCTATACCAATATTATCCTAATTTCATTAAATACCACAGTATTAGGTTAACTGCTCCAACCTCAAGAGAGAAGAAAAAAAAATAAAGGAAAAATCGGGGAGAAAGAATTTAGATTTAAAATTTACTATGGAGTTGTTTGAGTTTGGGGATTCTTTTTTGTTGATTTGCTTTTTGGTTTTGGGTTTGGGTTTCTTGCATAGACATATTCATCTTTGTACAAAGGCAGTAGAAAAAGTAACATGGAGTTTATCTATCAGAGTTTACAGAACTCTGTATTTGATTGTTCTTGATTTTATTGCCATCTGGGTGTTCTGCAAGGTCATGTTTCTGTAATGTCAACATAGTGCAAAACAGTGATAAATTGGACAGCTATTAAGCTATATTGTAGGATCTTATGCCTTTATTTTTGGCAATCTCGAATATAACAAGAGGCTATGCACAATATTATAAAACTTAGGCAGGTGTAGTACAGAACTGCTAGTATGATAAAGATGGCTTCATAACTCTACCTTTTCAACAGCTCTGAAAGGAAGAGAAAAAGACTAACAAAAAAGCCATGAAGTTCATTCATGCCTGGCTGGACTCAAAATTAGCTACTGTCATTCCCATATAGACTCAACAGCTTCACACAATGCTCTTGGTTAAGCCTCAGTTTGAGAATACGTAGAGTTGACTTCATACATATGCACTATTTTTCTAAATGGCTTCATTTTTATGGCAGAAAAGTTTTATGGAATCTTCAAAGCTTATTTTTTCCTTCATTGGCCCTTTTGTGAAATATCCTTTTTACTTTCATCAGAGTTTAATAGCAACTAAAGTTCTGTTTCAAATAAGTACAAGCAGCTCTACCTTCTACAGAGAGGTCTAAAAACTCTCCGAACTGCCTCTTAATTAATTAATTTGGAGAATCCTAACACCTATATAGTAAATAAAAAGGTATTTTTCTTTACCATTAGCAGTCTTTTGAAAGACAGCTGCTGCTGTAAGGAAATTGGTTGGTCACTACTGGACTGTCAGTCCAAGTGACCATAGATATTGTCTCCTCAGATCACATTTTACATCAGACCACAGCTGGAGTGTTTGCTTAAACCGATACTATTTATACACCATCTCACTGTTCAAACACAATGTTGAGAGTGAGTTTTCTGTGATTTATATTAAGACAAATAGCATTTGCACCTTGTTATGGTTTAATTTCATTTTTAAAAATAATGTTTGAGTTTATTTTGAATTTTTTGGCCAACGTATTAAAATAATGTTATAGTTCTGATTTGGCAATTTAAATATACTTATTTTTTAACATAGGTGAAACCAGCACGCACCTATACATCCCAAGAGATTTGGCTAAAGGATTTGGAGATGATCTTCTCTACCTTAAAGGAGAGAATCTGAGATGAAAATTCCGTCACCTTCCAGTTGTGTGTTTTTCTTAAAATTTGGAGATTCTAGACAAGAAACTACTTTAGATCAGAAAACTCCTCTGTAGAAGGGTTTAAATGAGAGTTGTAGTCACCTCTAGAGAGGGCAGAGGTTAAACCCTGCTCCACCTCACATGCAGATCACAGTGAAGCTCAAATCAGTGACATAACTTTTGTTTAAACCGTGGAGTCTCTAATTTACCTATAAAAGAAAACTAAGGAAAATTTTGTGACCTAGCTACAGCTGCTGCATGATTTTTGTAGCCTTCCTGACTTAGGTGACTGCCAGAGCAGGGATATTGTTCATTGCTGTTTTAATGTGGCTGCCTTACTAGATCTTATCTTAATCATCCTGAAATATCCTGACTCATATCCAGATTCTCAAGAAGTCGTGAATGGTGCAATCTCAGCAAGAAAGCCACGTGCTCAGAATGGAGATGCACCAGCAAAATTTAGAAAAGAAACACATGTAGCTGGGTATGTAGATGTGCATCTATCCGTCAGGATAGTCCTGTATCCTTCTGAGCAATATAACTTGATTGTATGTTTTAACCAAATGTCTTGGTTTCAGCCAGAACGGGGTTAATCGTTGCAGCATCCAGGAGGGGGCATGGCCAGGAGCCAAAGGTTGATCTATCCCACCTCATGTCATTGCTGGGCAGGGCGGGGAAAGGAGTCTCTGCTGGAGAGAAGCTCCCATCTGATTGAATAAGCCTGATGGGTAACACTGCTTCTGAGCAATCACATGGGAATTGTTGGCCCACCTTGCACACTTTCTTATCAACATTGCTGCTCTTACTGTTCACTTTCTTATCTCATTTCTGTTTGCAGTAAATTGTTCTTATCTCAACCCATGATTTTCACTTTTGTGCTTTCAATTCTCCTCTCCATCCTGCTACAGGGAAAGGGGGAGAGCAAATTAGACATGCATGGTTTAAAAAGTCTCAGTGCAAGCACTAAATTGGAGAGCATCATTCCTGAGCCATGACACCAAATTAAAGACATGAATATTAATTATGTACCAGTCAAATGATATGAAAAGAGATTGAGAGCAGTGCACATTAGAAAAATACATTTCAGAAGGAAACCTAAGACTGCCCATTGTAGCTTCTTGGACTAATTTTAATTAGCTTGGAATTGCAGGAGCAACAAATGACCAAATCATGATAGTCTTATAAAAACATATTTACCAAGTGTAGAAAACAACAATTTTTAATTCGTAGTCTGATGCTTAGAGGAATATCAATTTCCAAGGTATAAAATAATTGAAAGGAGATCAGAGTATTGCTTCTCTGGAACAAGAAAAGTATGAACATCTGGCTTTTCACAAGTAGTCTCCTGTACCATTTACATCTCTCCAATGTGAGGACAAGAAAGCTTCAAACTGTAATGTAAGAGTGTTTGAAATCCGTTTGACTTTTTTTCATGCACAACAGAGAAAGAAAACAACTTTATGTATTTCAAGGAAAAAAGTATTATTTACAGGCTCTTTGTCTGCTTTTGTTGAATTCAGGTAAATTTGAAGAAAGCCAATCTACCTTTTGGCTTCCAGATAAGTGATCTTAAGAACAGTAATTAAATTAGAATTATGAAAAAAGAATGAAAAGTTATCAAACTCAGGATAAAGTGAATTAAAATAATTATCAGTCAATCACCTTTTTCTTCACCTGACATTGAATCTCCAATATATTAGATACTAATTAGGTTATCAGTCAGCTGTCATGTTTTAGCTTTAATCTGATAGGACCACACAAGCAGAGTATATATAAGAAGGCTACTAACTATCCTAACTACACTAGTGGTCTTACTCTGCATCAGCTTTGTTTCAAGTTCATCTTTCCTCAATATAGATGACCAAAATCAGATTATCATTTCCCAAGAGGAAGTCTCACCATGTTCTTATACCTAAATGCATTTTAGAATGTAATAGAATTAAGAGAGTAAAGTATTTGCTAAGTTTGCTTATTAAAGCTCTGAAAAGTTGTTGTATCAGCTGGACCCCCAAACGTTGTCTCTTTACCCCATTGGTACAGTACAGCCTGGCACCACATACTCTCACTCCAGGCTGGGTTCCACTGGTACAAATATTTACCAGTCCTGGTTTTATTTGCAATTATCTGTATCATACCTAGAATACCGGGTGGTAGACACTCCACTCTTATCTATTGTCATTTTTTAATTTTGAGGTTTGGCTCCACAAGTATCTTTCTTGGAACTGAAGAAAAAGGGCTCCTGAACCCTGAAAGAACTTGCTACATTTGCCAAACATCAGAATAAAAAAGCAACATGAACAAATGAACTGAAGATCAGGAGGTGATTTTAATGATTGCATAGCTACCAAGCCTTCAGAGTATGTAATTAACATAAATGAGATGAAATCTCATAGGGAATGTGTATGTCTGGAATTAAGCATGATTTTTAAGAGCTGTCCCACAGTGAGAGTTTAGCTGCTGAACACAGAAATTCCACAGTGAGGTTGAATTAGAATTTTTATATTCTTTAGAGAGCCTTAATGCAAATAAAAAGAATTTTAAAGTTCCTGGGATCAGAGGCTAGAATCTCTTGGTGGATGATGCTGACACAACATAAATTGGTTGATGCCACAGCAATAGGAGTCTATGAGCCTGTTATGAGCCTTTTGTCTTGATGGTTTCTCAAGCAATTACTTAGCAGCACTGAAGATGAGATTAAGCAAACTAAATTAGAAAAACACTCATATATTTTACTTCCATTCATCACCAGTAATTGCCAGTTAAATTTAAATTTGTTCACATTCTGGATGATAAAGTAAAAATGTCCTTAGTGGAAGTATTTGACTACTTATCAACTCAGGGGAAATTGAGCTATTTATGGAATGTTAATGCTCAGACCATCTGAAAAGAAAAGCACATATTAATCCTTTACATATTAAGATTTACGCTGTTTTACAAAAATGTGTTAAGATTAAAAAGAAAAAAAAACCTGCAAACGGAAATGCCTATTAAATATGTAACAGCTTTTCATGCTAAACTGATCACAAAAGAGAAAAAAGTGATACAGCATATGAACTAACACTAAGTGAAGAGACAAGGCTTTCAAATATATTCTGCAATAACTTTTTTTTAAAGTTAGAGTTACGCAATGAGCAAAAATCAATTTGCAGTCAATACACAGCATGTGATGTGACTTGGAGATAAATAACTAAGTTATAAAGTTATAAACACTGAAAAGCTCTATAGTGACCTAGCCAGGAACAGAAAAAAGGGAGGATCAAATTGCTTACTGGCACAGCATGGCTTTGATCATGCTGTGATCAATCCAAACTTGGTATGATTTCTGTGACATAGATGAAGGAGAACAGCTACAAGCACAGAAACAGTTGGAGGTTGCAGACTGTCCAAGGCGTTCTCCAGGGGACTCAAAACTGGGTGCCCTTATTTAAGAGGTGCCTGCTCTGTCAGCAGGTTGGATATTCTCCAGTTGCTTTGGAGGGGCAGTGGATCCAGCCTAAAGAAATCCTGCCTTTCAGATTACTAATTATCATAGAGTCAGTAATGCATTACCTAGAGCTCACAGCTGCAGCTGAGAGCTGGCTCACATTCAGCCAGCTTGACACCTGAAGAGACAAAGTTGGCATCTGCTTGAAAACTCTAGGTAGATATACCAAGGGCCAAACGATACTCTTCTTTTCTCTCTGGCATCCATAAAACTTTAACATTGTGTATCTGCACAGTGGAACAGCTTTAACACAGGTCACAACTTCCCCAATGCTCTGTGCCACTTGAGGGCATTCCCCTGGGACAGGAGAGATCTGCTGAAAGTGTTTAATCTAGACTTCCTTCTTCCCAATAGTGTGACTGAACCTTTACATGCAAACCAACTTCTTTTCCCAACACAGACTTCTACCACATTATTGCAAGGGACCCTGTACTATCCATTAGTGAACCTAAAAATGCCTGGATTTTCAGTTTTGTACATAAATTTATGCCTAGGTGGTATTTGGTAGGAAACTGTAAGGGAAATGTCCCTTCAGATTGATGAGAAGCTGATCTGCCAAGTCTAAGCATTGATAAACCAGGCAGATACATAAGTGCAATAACCTACATCCTCACTGATCTGAGCTATCTAGAGTCAGTTTGCAGTGCTGGAGTTGTGGCAGGACCCCTTACAGGCTTGTTTGCCACCCTTTACATATCAACTGTGTCTACCCTTGGTTATGTGCTTTTACTAATCAGCTTTCCTCTGTAGTAGAGATCAGGCCATATTCCTTTCCAAGGCTGATACAGTAGTCTTAAATATGTAGGAGAAATGAGACCTTTGATGCCCAGTGCTGGATGTGACACATTGATAGAAACATGGCAAGGTTTGAGTTGGAAGGGCCTTTAAAGATGGCCTAATTCCAACCACCCTGCCATGGGAAGGGACACCTTCCTCTAGACTGGGCTCCCCAAAGCTTCATCCAGCCTGGTTTGGATGCTTCCAGGGATGGTTCATCCACAGCTCTGGGAAACACTTTCCAGTGCCTCATTACCCTCTGGGTAGAGAATTTCTTTCTAATACTAATGTAAATATTCCCTCCTATAGTTTGAAGCTATTCCCTCTTGTCCCATCACTACATGCCCTTGCAAAAGGTCCCTCTCCAGCTCTCTTGTAGCCACTGTAGATACTGGAAAGCTGCTATAGGATCTCCCAAGAGATTTCTCTTCTCTAGCCTGAACAACCTCAAGTCTCCCAGCCTGTCCTCATAGGGGAAGAAGTGTTCCAGTCCACTGAGCATCTTCATGACCCTCCTGTGGACTCATTCCAGTTGGTCCATGACTTTCTTACACTAGGTGCTCCAGAGTTGAATGGAGAACTCCAGGTGGGGTCTCATTAGAGTGGAGTAGAGGAGCAGAATGACTTCCCTTAACCTGCTGGCCATGCTGCTTTGGCAATAGCACAGGACATGGTTGGCCTTCTGGGATCCAAGAACACATGCTGGCTCATGTCAAGTTTCTTGTCCAACACACCAAGTATTTCTCCATAGCCCTTCTCTTGATCCATTCTCCATCCAGTCTGTACTTCTGTTTGGGATTGCCCTGACCCAGGTGCAGGACCTTGCACTTGGTGTTGAACACAGGCCCACTTCTAAAAATTGTTAAGGTTCCTCTGGATGGCATCCCTTTGGAGGGTACAGACTTGCTCTGTCGACTATCAGTCTCCCCAGGATTTTAGGTACCACATGAGTAGGTCTAGTCAAGCAAAAAGGGATTTGGGGGCTATCCTGAAGGCAAACTGCTGTGGTGACTTAGGATGGTCTTGAACTGCTGTGTTTACATCACAGCCATTAGACATGTCTCCACAAAAGTTATCTCTGAGAGGCATGATTATCATGCAGCACAAACTGGACACTCCAAACAGGAAGAAATGCAGGCAGTACCTGCACTGGCACAGGCATGCTGCTTTGCTGATATTCCTGCAGTGCATCCTGAACCACGGATCTCTGCCTGGTGCTGCCATGTCACATGCCACCTCAGGGTCTCCATGGTGCATTCAATCCCCCAAGGCAGAGGTTGCTTTAAAATAGTTTGGATTTTTTAAATGACTTGGCAGGTTTCACATTTATATCTACACTCTATTTCACCAAGATGACACAGCCAAAATATTCTTCTACTCTGTTTTTACTCTATTAATGTTGATTTTTTTCAGGGATGGTGAAGTCCGTTGGCAATTTCCCATAGTAGAACAGCTTTACACTAGAAAAACTGATAGCAGAGCATGTGGAGTTTCCAAATTTAGTTTTTTTAATTTAAACCAATAGGCCATGACAAGCAGTGAATTTCTTGAATGGTTATTGCAGGCTGCAGGAGGCATTAAAAGGTACAAGACAGAAAGCCAAATGGTTTTTTAAGCACTCAAGCAGAGTGAAGCTCAACTGGAAATGAATTAACTGGAGTGTGTTATTGCTACTGTAACTTGAAATTCAAGTTTCAAAACAAAACAAGGAGAGCTGTATTTTAAATAACAAATAATACTGGAGAAATGCAAATTAGGAGATGATAAAGGCAAACATTTTGATAAAGGCTTATGTATAATTTCAGACAGATCACAATTTTGATGCTTAGAATCTTGAAAGAGAAAATTTGTGAGACTCTTCAAAGCTACACTCTCTACCTTGGTCATGGTTTTTAATGAGTTTTAAAAGATAAAAACTGTTACTAAGTAAAAAGTATCCAAAAGCATTTAATTATGAGAAAAAATGAAAATAATTAGCTAGAATTCCACTTAGTCATGTATTTAGAAAATATATTTGGTATAATATTAATTAAGTTCAAGTTTTCCCCAAAGTTTGTGCATTTAATTCTGACTACCATTACAATAAGGTGAAGGTCAGGGTAGTAACACTTCTAAAGTTTGCTGCTATACCCAAATTATTCTTTATTCAAGAGGGTTGATCTCTTTAAGAGTTCTTCCTCATTTCTAGACTCAAATTAGGTGCTGCGAAGCCCAAAAGCAAGTAAGCCCCTTTTGTATCTAAACCCAAGCAGGTACTGGTGTTCCCACTGTGAAGTTGCCCAGCCTTCAGTGATACAACTCTAGTCTTGCAGCTACCATATTAGCACTCAAAAATTTTTGTAGTTTAAAAACTTACAACAGAAGTATCTAAAGCTGTTCTCATGTGAGTTTAAGTTGAAAGTTAAAGCTGAGATTGGCGTAACTAGTGCTGTGGATGAATAAGAACCCTAGAAGATGGGAGATCTGTGGCAATTTCTCATTGTAGAGGGCAATGGATTTGAAGGAAAAAGTCTGCATCTACTAATGGCAGCCCCCTACCTGGATTTTAGTGGAGCATTTAATTTACAGAGCATTTGATTTAACTATGTAAACATATACTTAAAGTTGAAAGAGATACAGCAACTGGATAGCATGAGTCAGGGAGCCAGTAACCATCCCTGTGAGGGTAATACTGAAAACTGGAAAAGAAACAATGTGGGACACCTAAATGTTTCACTGAAGTATCAGAAAAACCCAAAGATCCTCTGGATAAGATCTTGCAGGAATGTATCCATTTCAGTCTCTTAAATTTTTCATTGAAAAGTGAGAGGGATTTTATTTCAATTTTATTTTAACAGCAGAAAAGCTGTGTAAAGGTAACAAGCATTAACAAGCTGGCAGAAAAGAAGTCTGAATATACTACATTCTGGTTGTTTCTTCCTTCCTCCATTCCCATTTTACTGCAGCCTTTTCAAAAGAAAAAATGATCCACAGCATTTTCCAAGCATGGATTGTGATGTGGAAAGCTACCCTTAACATAACAGCTTTCAATGTCCCTTTTGCTAGCTTAATTGTATACCTGCCTTGGAAATCTCACCTGTTGCTCTTTTGACTCACAGGATGAGCCATTGACATGCTGTCAAAGTTTTACTTCTCTAGAATTGCAAGAACCTGGATATATCCATTACCTAACAAAATGTCTGAAAATCCAGGATAATATTCAACTTAAAAATTTAAAGCTGACACAGTTTTGATTAAGCATTTTTTTCAGAGCATACACTGTGCAATATTAATTGTAGTCCCTTCTTGCACACACATTCACAGCTGAAAGAAGATTGCTGTCACTGGGAAGCATGGCTGCCTTTCTGGGCCCTGTGGCACAATAAAATCTCAGATCTAGAGGCCTCATGGTCGTTGCATCTGATAAGTAATGCATCTTCATAGAGCAGAGAGATGGGCTGCAAGAGACTCCCTGTCTTTTGAGCACTAGTTATGTGTTACAGCATCACATCCCACCACTGTGGCCTCATGTTGGCAGTAAAGTCCTTCTGCTTTACAGGTGGCAGTGCTAAGTGTAAGCCTTTAAAAGTGGGAAAGTGCATCCTCACCAACCACGATGTGAGGTCCAGCATGGGCTATGTTATCAATGACCTTCCTTTGCCTACTCAGGACAAAATTCACATTTGGACAGGTACAGTTAACATTGATTTTGGTCCCCTTCAAATTTTTATGACCTGGGATCAGATATGGGATTTTAGTGAGCAGAAGTAATCGTGGTGTATTTTAATATCCCTTAAGTAATTCTCCCTCACCAAAAAAATATAAGAGCAATTTTCACTTCTTTTATAGAAGAGTAACGCTAAAAGGTGCAGAAAACAAAATACTGTTTTATATTTACTTTGAATTATATTAAAATAATGGTCAAGATAAAAAGGAATTGTGGCTGGTATCTGGATGACGGCTAACAACAATTTACGCATTTACAGATTGCACAGTTTAAACAAATAGACATGAGTAAATCCTGAAATATATGTGACAGATGTGCACATGAAAAAGATAAATAAGGAAAGGGACTGACAAGATTTAGAGATCCAAGGGCAGCTGAAAAATTTTAATTTATTTTTGCTCCAGTTTGTGCATTTTGTCAAATTCTAATTTATGTTATCTCCAGTTTAAGACAAATAAAAATCTTTAATTTAAATTGCTACCACTCTCAGATGGGCACCAAGACTTCTATGCAGTCATGACATTTGAACTCCTCACAAGATCAGACTAGAACAAAAGAAATTAAACGTACTTTTCCTTCTATGTAGACTTTACAGAAAGTCTTTTTGTAATTTTCTAATTACAAAAAATCATCAGTTTGGAGAGGAAAATGAGAATTCAAATCATAATACCTTGGCTGGAAAAGGAGAATATCACTGGCTCACACATGCTCCCAAAGAACTATTAAGAAATCAAGTCGATTGTGGTGTGCAGTCATTGTTTGTAGTATCAATATTCCCTTAGCTGAAGAGGGATCAGCAGCAAACTGACACTAAACTCTGGAGACAAATCTTCTTTCTCTTCAGCCAATTTCTCTTTGCAATAATTAACAACTGTTATTACACTAAATTCCTTTGGAATGCAAAATGTTCATCAATCAAAAAAAAGCCAAAACAGTGGATACAGAAAAGACCTGACTTCTTGGAGCTCTCATTTTTCTCTCTTATTTGTTCCATGTAAAAACAAAAAGGTCTCAGTATAGTTACAAGAAATGTGAAACTTACTTTGTGGGAGAACAAAACAATGATCTGAAGATAACTAACCAAGTACATCAGCTACAGTCACAGTTTATTTGTGTGTTAATCATGAGTCTGATGAATGCAAACTGTTGACTCGAAGTGTTCCCTGAGAAGTTCAGAGGTCTCCTTGATCACATAAATGAATAGTAAGTGGGGCACTGACTATATTGGTTATATGTTGTGCAGAATTTTCCAAACTTGGGAAGGGAAGACCTTTAACATCAAGAAAATAAAAGACAAAAAGACTCAGATGAAAAATGAAAGTCTTTCTGAAAGACTGTTCCCCCTACATTTTGACAATGTATTCAACATTCATCTCTTAATAAGCTATTTGAAGACTGGCAAATTAAGAATAACACAGTGTGGCAGAAGTGGGCCACCACTTAATTAAATATGCATGACCAGTGGGAACCATTTGTGTGTGAAAAGTCACTTTATTTCCATGGTTCTGAATAAAGACAGTTTTGATGAACTTTGGTTCATGAACAGCTTAATTGATAGACAACCTGTGTCCAAAGACAGTGGACCCATTAATCAAGATAGTATCAACCAATTTACCAGCAAGTAATTTTGTGAATATGAGCTAAAACAACAGGGATTCTGAAGGACCTAATGGTCCTCATCACTTCAACCTAGAGCATTTCCTTAAGCTGTGCTTGGAAAGGTGTTAGTGCCCCAGACTGGACTTAGACCTAACACCACCTCCCAGGAGGTTGCTCTGATGCAGGAATCTCAGTCTCTCTTCTGCATCAATTTTCCTCTGCTTGGCACACTAGCACCTCCCTGTCCAATTATAGCCACCAGATTTAGCACAGCAATCCATATTTGCTCCCTCTCTTTGGCCCACTCCATGGAAAGCAAAGAACAAAGTCATAACCTCCTCACCCCAGAATAACCTGGAGCAATGTCTTCCTGCACACAAGAAATTGCTGGATCCAGACAGCAGTGATAAGAAATTTTTTATTACTGTCACAATTTTTAAAAAAGGGAAAAATGGTAAACATCTTTGAAGTCTTTTTCTGTCTTTTCTCTCAGAGTTCACAGTATCTCACTACTCAGCAGCTAATTAGCATCATGTTGAAAAACAGTGCTGTGAGTCAGTGCCAAATGACAGGGGAGGAGAGAGGGCTAGAGACTGGTTCAAGCACACACTCCTTCCTCTGCAGCCTGACCACAGGCACAGGGAAGGGAGGAACCTGACTAAGAGAAAGCATCATGATTTCTGATTTACTGGCAAGCCACAGACATGATAATGGCACTCTCGGTGCTTCTCACCTCTTTTGCAATATTTTTCAAGCAGGAATTTGGAACTGAAATAATTAAACAACATAATTAGACATTTTTTTTTTAACTCTGTGGGCCAACGTGTTGGCTGAGGCTTTGCAAATGACGAAAACCACAGCTGCCATGTTCAGCTTTGGGAGCAGCTCAGCTGCACTATGTGTCATCAGTTCCCATCCTGCTCTCTTGTTTTAATTAGACTCTCTTGCAGGCAACAAATCAGACTGATATTCTTTCTAAATACTGCAAGCGCCCAGAGCAAACTGTGAATACTAAGGGAAAAACAAAGAGACAAACTAGATGTTTATGTTCTCATATATGAGATACAAGAACTTTACCAATACTGTCAAATCTATTGAAATAGCCACGTTCAAAAGTGGCATGCTTCTGTTGCAGTAGTGTTACTTAAAAATTATTAGGCAGAAATTCATCTGGCAAAGAGATTTTCCCTGTGCTCAGGCTTGGATTATGAAAGGCTCCTGGCACAGGTCCTACCTCTACTGTTCCTTCTTCAACATTTCTTCCCACCAAGGGGACAATGCCAGTGTATTGCCTGTGGTAGCAGCAAGGAAAGAATGGATGTGGCAATAGGGATATGTTGTCCATGCCTCCTCCCATTCTGCTCAGTAAATACCACAACTCCTTTAATTTTAAAATCCTCAATTGTCTCACTTTTCATCAAAAGCAAGGGATCAGATCAACTCCATTTAGTTAAAGTCACCATGAGAAAATTATTTGTCCTTCTTCAGGTGGGAGCACCGCACACTCCAGACTCTAAAACAGAAACATTCCTCTTTGCTTTTATTCATCCCTCTTTCCCCCCTCAAAAAAAAATCTCCCCTAAAATTAGAGATATGGGAAACCACCAACCAGATGAAGTTCAACAAAGACAAGTGCTGGATTCTGCGTCTGGGATGAGGCAAGCCTGGATGTATGGACAGACTGGGGAATGAGAGACAGGACCACTTACAGGGGGTCCTCATCAATGACAAGATGAGCCAGCAGTGCCCTGGCAGCCAGGAGGGCCAAGAATGTCTTGGGGTGCATCAGGCACAGCATCACCAGCCAGGCAAGGGAGGGGATTGTCCTGCTCTGCACTGCACTGGGGCAGCCTCACCTCAAGTCCTGTGTGCAGTTTTGGGTGCCACAATATGAGAAACACGGAAAGTTATTAGGGAGTGTCTGAAAGAGGGCTATAAAGATGGTGAAGGGTCTGAAGGGAAAGCCATCTGAGGAGAGGCTGAGGTCACTTGCCCTGTTCAGCCTGGAGAAGACTGAGGGAAGAACCTCACTGTGTTCTTCAACATCCTCACAAGGGGAAGTGGAGGGGCAGGTACCAATCTCTCCTCTCTGATGACCAGTGACAGCACCTGAGGGAATAGACTGAAGCTGTCAGGGGAGGTTTACATTGGATATCAGGAAAAGGTTTTTCACCCAGAGGCTTGTTGGAAGAAGCTTTTGGACAATGTTCTTGGACACATACTGTGATTCTAGGCGCTGTCCTGTGCAGGGCCAGGAGTTGGCCTCAGTGATCCTTGTGGGTCCCTTCCAACTCAGGATATTCTACGATTATATAATTTTGTAAAATTAAAACCCTGAATCTCTTTTTCTTCCTCAATATTTCCTCTTCTTGAAGAAATTTTTGAACCTGTGAGCTGTTACCCATCACCTGTGCTTCCTCATGTTGGCCAGTCATATGTTCTGCCTGTGTTGTATGTCAAAGGACTTTGTAAATTGCTCACATTTTCCCCTCTCGTGACTGCATCTGCCCACACAGTCCCCAGAAACACACACAGCAAAGCACCTTGTGCAAAGGACACCAAGTGGAGGAAACAGCTGTAATGAGTAGAAAATAGAACTTAGTGTAGAGGAAAAGGATGAAGCATGTCAGGGCCTTGGCACTACATCTTTAGGTGGATCATAGGTCCCACAATTTCTCGTCAGCTGCAGATGAGACATTCCTATAATAGGAAGGAGGGAGGGAGGGAGGGGAAAATCTAATGCCCCTTGAAAGTTAAAAAAGCTATACTAGTATTATAATACTTGTTTGAATAGCAATAATATATTAGTAGAGATCTTAGATGTAAACTTCAATATCAATGCTATAGTTAGTTACTTATATATGCAATATAAATGCTGTCAAGGGTTCAAATGATAGCCCCATCACTAACAGACAGCTGAAGGAAATAAATCCAGATCTCAAACATGCAATCATTCCATGCCAGACAGCAGTGTATGTTATCACACTATCAATGTATTCTAAGCACTGCAATGGCTACTTTTCTTCAGAAAAAGAGTTCCAGACATTATGTGAAAAAAATCCATTGTAGCAGGTTTCATCCTTTGAAAGAGGTGGGAGACTCTAATCTCTAACCTTTCTAAATTGGCTAAGACATGAAAAGCAGCTTCCACTTTTTTAGCTGTTTTAATGAAATAAAAAAAAAAAACACATTCCCAAAGAAAAATATTTTAAGCCATTCTCAAATCAGCAGACCGTTCTACATAAAGATCTGAACTACTTGTACACTGCATGAGCCATACAGTAACAAGTTAATTACTGAATAAACTACAGCTTTGAAGGATGATTACAACTGAGGCCCTGGGCATGCACAGAGCAAGATTCTATAATCTGAAATTATCTTGATTGGGAAAAACAGCAGAGAATTAGCTTTTCTCCTGATATTGTGGAAGTAAAAAATAGCTAATGAAGACTCTCTCCAGAATGTCAATATCTGGGTTTTGAAAATATGGGACTCACATTCGTAATCATTATCATATGAGTAATAAAAATTGTATGATCCTGGTCCTGAAATATATGTATCCCAGTATAATTCTAAAAGAGTGTAAAAGGTTGAATAACTAAATCATTAGAGCTGTGACTGATGAATCCACAGATGACAAATTCACAATTCTGGGCACCCATCTGATTTTTGTAAGTGGGGGCACATGAAAAAAATACTCAGTTATTAGGCCGGGTTGAGGGAACTGAGGGAATAAACACTGCTAGAATAATTGCCTGTTGACATATTGAAAAGCATGTACATGTTTGCCAAGGCAGGCAGCTCCTAGGGATTATGCTTTTCTCTGAACAGCTATCAGCCTGCAGCATGTATCTGAGTTTACTAAAAGAGGTTTAAGAAAATATGTTGAACTGCAAACAAAAATAGTACCAAGTGCAGGCACAGCTCAAACAGCTGCATTGCAGTAGATATTTGCTTTGAACATCGTGACAGAATGGCATTCAACAAAACTATCCAGTGTGTGTGCTCAAAAAGGATGCCAGGATGTTGCCAGTTCTTGTACTCCCACTTACTGGGATGACAAAGTCATGAACACAATTGTCAGGAAGAAAGAAGAAATGAAGAACTGTGCTGAGGTGCTTCGAACAAAGGAACATAAAGATTTCTGTGATCAGCTTACATGTCACTAGACTATAAGGGGCAAAACAGGACAGGGATGAGTGAATGAACAGACTGATGAGAGCACTAGAGACACACACTGAAAGATAAAGGATTGGCACTGCAGAGGGGAAAACCTCTGCACAGTACTGGAAAGAAAGGATGAGGAATAGACTATAGAAGAATGTAAAAACAAAGAAATAGTGAAAAGCTTCTAAGGTCTTTGGGTCAAAGTCTATCTCTTCCTGTGTACCTTATCAAATATGACTGAGACATAACCCTGGGGTTACAGCTACGTGGCAGACATGGGTGTTAAAGTAATTATGTTCCTCAGGGCCCCAGGATCTATCAAATCTCTTGCCAGATATCCTTCACTAATGAAATGAATTGTGTTGAAAAGGATTACAATGAATCAGTTTGGTTGGTTGTTTTTGAGTGAATGATATGAGCTCAGGTTAACAGCTCTTTATGTGTTGAAAATTATCTGAGCTAACAGCTACATGTTATATAGAAGAGGTAGGCAGGCTCCACAGCAGGATTTATCCAACCTAATTTTTTTCCCGTATATTTGCATTCAGCAACCTTCAAACTGTGGAAGTACTCAAGTCCATTTGAAGACACCCAAAATCCTGACTGACAGCCTTCTACTCTTGTGTCATTCATGCTTCAGCCTGCCTGATTTCAGCATCTAGTCTCTAATTCAACACCCAAGTCTCGAGAGGATGCCAAATTAGTCATTCATCCACCAAAATCTTGAACAGACACTGTTTTAACAGGTTTCATAATGTCCATAATTCACTCAGGACCAGACACTCTGTGAATGCTATTTACATTGAAATGTGTCCCAAAGGGAAGCTTTCCAGTAACAGATCACCTTTGCAACGTGCAGAGCTTTCAGGGCAGGTACAACATGGTCCTACTGCAATTACACAGCTTCCCATTCAGAAGTAGTGAACATACAAGGAAAAATACCTGTATATTCAATTCTAAGTGTGTATGTCTCTAACATTTTATTGAATTAGCCTCTAAGCTAATTTAAAAATGAAAAATATAATGTCCTCATTTGTTGATTTTTTTTTTTAATCCTATGTGATATTTTTCTTGGAAGGATAGAAATGAGAAAAGCTGATTTTAACTGAGAGCTGGGGTTTTTTTCAGTTCAACATTGTTATTTTCTTCTTAAGAGATTCTGAATTCTCAGCTATTTTTTTCTGGCCCATTAGCTTCTTAAAACTTAATGGACCTAATTTCTCATTTCCTTTCCTTCCTACTCTTGTCCACTTAGTTAATCTTTTTAACACCTGATTAGTTTCAGCCAAACCAATTCATTGTTCTTCTTATCGTTTATATGTTGATTTTAATGGTTTCCTCAATGCTCTTGTAAATGTCCTTTATTTTTTACCTGCCTCTAGTTTTGCATGAAGCTACTTTAGTTGCTTCTTTTTTCACTCAGCTGTCACATCATCCTTAATCATGCTTTCTCCATTATCATCACCCACAAGTTTTGACTCAGAAATCAAAGTTCTTCTATTAAATAGACTGTTATTTCAATCCCTGATGGGTAGATACTTCATTCTCATGACTTTACTCATGCATTTGTATATTATTTCAGTACAATTCTCTATTATTATTGTTATATTGTTTCTGTGTAATATTGCTCCATCCTAACACTATTTTTAGACAATAAATGCCATTATCTCCTCTTTATTTACTGAGCAAAGAGTCCTTTGTTTTAACTCTGTGTCTGAGTAATTTTCTTTACCTACTCATTTTCTGATCTCTAAGGCATTTAACTCAAAATCTTCAGCCTTTCTTTGACTGCTTTAAATTCTTCCCAAAAACCAGAGACGTTTACTAATTTTAAAAGATAGAGAGCTCTTTTATACAATATTTGAATCTCAAATTTCCTGATCTTTTTTTTCTTTCCTTAATTAAATCCCAGACATCACCTTCATATCAGTTTCTGAGCTTCTTATTTTCATTTGTCTTCAGCTCAGTTTCCTTCATTCATTGTATCTCATAGTTTATAGTCTGAGAGTTGGACATCTTAATTATAGACCTACTTTTGTTTTCACAAAATTCAAAGGGAACTGACACATGTCAGTTTAATCTCAAGATGTTTTGTATTATCAGAACTTTTTTCACATTTTCAGTGCTTACCACACTATCTCTTGATACAAATTTATGTACAATCATATGTTCAACAGTGAATTACAATATTAGAGAACAGAGGGAAGCCAGAAGAACATTACTACAGACAAACAACTATGTATCTAGTAAACTCCTCTTTCATTGGCAATTAAGATCTAACACCTAACCCCAAATAGAGAAAACACAAACACACCCTAAATAATAACAATATAAAATAATAACCACATCCCAACTAAAAGTATATAACATATTTACACCAATTAAATAAATTTACAAGAGTATATGATACTAAAGCACCCAATCTTTTCTTGTCCCTTATCCCAATATACAGTGATATCAGTAGTGATGACAGCAGTAGTAATCAGTAGTAATTAACAGCCATGACTCCAGTACATCACAGCTACTCTTCTTAAAAGCTAATGGAATGCAGGTTTATTCCCCATTCTGAAGCATTCATGTTATTGATATCCCACTTTTTCCTGTCACACACGACTTCAGTTTATTCATCTGCAACTTTTGATTCTTTGACATCACATCTACCTTGCTCCACAGTCCATTCCATCATTGCACTGCTGAAATATTTTTTAAGAAAGTTGTGCAGGTGGAGGGCTGGCTAAAAGAGAAGAGCAGGACCTTTTAGCTGCACCATCAAAAAAGAAGGTAGAACATAACTGGAATTGCCTAGGTGAAACACAGTTTGGATCTCACCACATTCCCCTACATACTACATACTAATCAACAAGGTAAAGCTGAGCTGCAGCACAGTTAAAAACTAAAAGCAATATTGAGAACATCATAGTCTAAGAGAAGCTTTTGTAAAAACTACATTTTTATTTTTTAAAAATTAATATTTTGATCATTTTACATACAAATGTAGCTTCTTTATTTTTACCTAAGAAAAATTAATATATAGACCAGGAGTTTGAATGGGATTAGAAAAAAACTAGACAGATAAACTGTCATTCACCAAATCACTCTGTGACAAAGACTGTTGCAGGAGACCTTATAACAAAGATTCAAACTCTTAAAAAACACAAGGAGTTATATTCACAAAAATATGACTCAAAATAATAATTTTTAAAACCAACACTTGATTAATTTTTTTCCTGAATAAAGGAAATACACCTTATTTTTCTTGAAGTATGGACCATAAGAGATCAGCTAATCTAGACACATATTCAAGGCAGGACCAACAGTATTGAAATATATCTGATACAGGTTTTTTAAAAAGAAAAAGTAATAACAAAGACTCAAAAAAACACCATAGACACTCCTGTGCTTAAATACAGTAGCAGTAAGAAGTTTTTTCCCAATATCAAAGGTATCCCTTATTGCTTGAGTGTCAACCCGTGAGTTTGAGTTGCTGGACAAAATGCAGAAGACTAAAGGGTAATCTTCTACATATTGATAATCAGGAGAGCACATAAAGCCAACAAGATGGAAATACATGATTAAAATCACTGAAATACGCAGTGGAGTTGAATTAGTGAAGTGGGACGCAGTATTGCCATCCTGTGAACGTCTCTGTTTTTCACCAGACACAGAGACACTGACCATCTTCTCAGTTTTAAAGCCTGACATCAACAAATTTCCATGAAAAACCACTCACTGGCAGACATGGTTCAGCAAGCACTAGGCTGTTTGACACCACCTGCAAAGAGCCATGAATCCCATGAAAGCTGATAAATCTGAAGGGGTGCAGGAATTCAGGTCAGAGCAAGAATTTACTTTCAGTTCTGCCCTGCAAGTAAATTGTTTACTACCCCTATATCTCTCCAGTGATACTACCTCCACTTTCCACGTTTTCATCAGGTGTATTACTTCACTTATTTGTTCTTAGCAGTTTAAAGGCCTCCAACAAGGATATTTTACAAGGACTGTCTATACCAGCATTTGCAATTCCTGAAATGAAGAAAGGTATAAAGCATCTTTTCCTGTACTAGCTTGAAGTCAAGAGAGCATTTAGGGTTTGCTTTTTTTATCCCTTACAATTTCCTGTTTGAGGATCACAGAAGCTATTCACTTTATGTAATTGTTTCCTTAAATTGCTGTTTTCAATTTGCATAATGTATCATTTAAGTAAAGGTAAAGAAGCATCTCATCTTGATAATTTCTGCCACAGCTGAGATTGCAAAATTGCTTCTTGTTAGAAGGAAATTTTTAAAAAGTGCAATCACTGCAACTTTCCAGATGGCATTTAACATATTTTTCAGTCTGCTGCACTAGTGTGTTATTGATATGCTTGCTATTCAATTCAAGCTAGGAAACATTTTCTCCAGCTGAGGTAGGTCTTTTGGCCCCACTTTTTTGTATTATATTACATTCCTTGATAATTTCCTGATTAATTAGTTCCATAGTTCTAAACATTATCTTGTATATAAAAAGTTTGACTTGCCAAGACACTCTATTTCTCTATTTCTAATTTCTTTGCTATTAAATTTGATTAATTCTTTTCTACAGCCTTATCTAAGAATGCCATAATTTAACCAAAATGCCATTCCACATTCATCAGTAACTTCTCCTAACTTCAATTCTCTTCTATTTTTAATAGCAAGTATTAATACATGCAGTACCCTATACCTCAGACATACCCATAGGCTGGAATCCTCAAAACATAAAATTTCTCCTAAGTTTCATACCTGATACTTCTCTGGAATTAGCCTTTAAATATAGTGTTGCTGGAAATATCAATGTCATTATATGGAATAGTTCTGTGCAGTTCAAAATCTGGCAATTGTTCTATAAATATGGGGTTTTTTTGTACATGTTTATTTCCACATTCACCTGAGCTTTTGACTCAGCCAAATATATATGAGTCTTATGCTTCTGTAAAGTCACTACTTACATGCTTAAACTTTGGTTCAGTATGGCAATACCAGCACAGACATTCAAGTATTTAAATAAAATTAGATTTAAAAAAAAAATCATTCCTTTACAGGTGATAACATATAGATCATGGTGGCTTAAACAATCCTATTGCTTAAAATTGCAAAGCAGACCCAGTACCTGCCAGAGAAAAAAAAGCCATTGAGTTACCCTCAAGCTCTTCACCTGGGTCAGGAGTTATTCTTATGTACCTGGACTCTCCCATTCTCCCTTTGCACTTCAAGACAAGCAGAGTACATATCCTTATTGAATCTGCAGTACAGGGTCAAAGACCTGTGCAAATAGTCAGCAAAGTAAAACAAGATTTGTCCTTGCTTCAATCATCTTCCTTTTCTTACATTTAGAATGCTATATTTCTCTATCTCTCTATCACTTGCAAGTCTGTAATCTGATGCAACCCCTCATTTGAAGTTCCTTCATTAGATCAAGAGTATTAAAATGGGGCAAGTATGTACTTGGTTGCTATACTAATCTTTTTTCCATAAGAACTGGACAAAATTTCCAAGTTTTTCATTGAAAATTTGAAAATCTTTGTTTTGTTTACTTGAAAATGTAGGTGTTTCTTTTTCAATCACTCTTGTTTTCAAGATTAATTTTAACAAAAATCTATGATAATCTATGTCATCTTTTATGACATCTTTCTTGGTCAAAGTAAGGTCTATGACACATTTCAGCTTCGAAGAACTCCAGTGCTTCCTTTATGTTTAATGACTATGACATGGACTCAAGGGATCTGCAAGAAGGCAGCAAAATCAGCCACCAGCATGCAGTGAGGACTGTTTACTGCCAGACCTGAAAGACTACAAAGAGAGCAGAGTTTATCTACATTATCAGCCATGTGGTTAATGATTCATGAAGCTATCACCATATCTTATTCTGGGAGGAATATGCTGTGGGATGTCTCAAGTGAATTGTTTGTACAGCACTGCTTGCATGTGGTCAGAGGCTGTGAAGTTCGCATGTGACAGCACCAGCAAGATCATCTGAGATGTCTGAAATATTAAATAGTTTTATCTCAAACTGAAGCACTGTGTTAGGCTTATTTCCTAGAGAATGAAAAGCATTTGTAAATGGACCAAATTGTAATAATACATGCAATTTCATTTGGAAATCAGGGATTAATGGCACACAGTGCCATAATGGTAGTTAAATTTGACCTACAGCAAGGATTATAACCCTGTGGGGTATTTCTCTGCAACTGCCTTTAAAAATTTTACTTCCAACAAAAAAGTTTGCTGCACACCTCCATGGTCCTTTAAGGGATGTGAGGACTCTTCTCCAGCCCTCTGCAGCCTGGTGCACCTATGCTGCTGGGTTAAACCTCCCCAGGACTGTGCCTGCTGCTTAGGCCAGCTGGCACTAAACAGAGTGATGTCATTTACTCCTCTTGCCCTCCAGTGAGGGAAACTGTGTATTCAGAAAACTCCCATCAGGAACTCCCACTTGTGTCCAGAAACCACTTGGCTTGCTGATGCAAACCAAATCCGCCCCAAATACTAGCTGGGTGCTTAACTCCTAGCATGGACATAGTCAAGAAGAAACCAAATAAAAAACTAAATAAAATTATGTCTTTCACAGAATCATCAAGGTTGTAAGAGACCTTCAATATACTCTAGTCCGACCCTCAACCTAACACCACCATAATCACCACTAAACCACAATCCAAGTGTCACATTCAGATGCCTCTTGGGCAGCTCCAGTTACAGTGACTCCACCACTTACCTGGGGAACTTACTTCAATATCCAACCACTTTTTCAATTAAAAATTTTTGATATCTAATCTGAACCTCCCCTAGAGCAACTTAACATCATTTCCTCTTATCTTTTCATTTGAGACATGGCATTAAAAACCAATCCCCACCTCACTACAACCTCCTGTCAGGTAGCCCCCTCAGCCACTTGTCACAGGACTTGTGCTCCATTGCCAGCTCCATTGCCCATCTCCAGACTCACTCCAGCCCCTCAATGTCTTTCTTGAAGGGGAGAGCCAAGAACTGGACACAGCACTTGAGGTGTGGCCTCACCAGGGCTGAGTACAGGAGGACAATCACTTCCATGGCCACACAATTGCTGACACAGGCCAGGATGCCATTGGCCTTCTTGGCCACCTGGGCACACACTGGTTCATGTTCAGCTGCTGCTGACCAGCACCCCCAGGTCCTTTTCTGCTGGGCAGCTTTCCAGCCACTCTTCCCCCAGCCTGTAGCACTGCAGAGGGTTGGTGTGACCAAAGTGCAGAACCCAGCACTTCAACTTGGCCTCGTTGAGCCTCATACAATTGGCCATATAATTATCCAGCCTTTCTAGATCACTCTGCAGAGTCTTCCTACCTTCCAGCAGATGAACACTCCCACCCAGCTTGGTGCTGTTTCTGAACTTAGTGAGAATGCTCTCAATCCCCTTATCCAAACCATCACTAAAGATATTCCACAGAACCAGCCAAAACACAGATCCCCGAGGAGCACTGCTAGCAACCAGCTGCTGGCTGGATGTAACATCATTCACCAGCATCTCTGGGCACAGCAATCCAGACAGTTTGTCACACAGTGAGAGGTTTCACTGCCCAAGCTCAGGACTGCAGAGTATAGCTACTGCATTGGGGGATGCCAGCAAAGGTTCCTAAATTAATATATAAGTGGGGCTTTTTCTCTTCTACAGCAGGTATCTCAGAGGTTTATCTAGTTGCCTGAACAATTTATCAATAAAGTGATTTGTGACAAAATTAACATAAACAAATTGTTCTTGCATTTATTCATAACCTAGAATACTCTTCATAAATGCTATTTACTTCATAGACAGTTTTAGACTGATTAACTAGAGCATCCTTCTTCAGGAGAGCTCTTGAGCATGTCCTCAAGTTCCACTTCAATTATTAGGTTAGTTGAGGGAATCAATTACAAAAAGAGGTTGGGGTAAAACACTGGACAAAGAAAAGCAGGAACTAAATAGCCAAGAAGGACAGAAACAGTATATGGGACAAAGCCTAAACAAAAACAAAACAAAGCAAAACCAAAGAAAAGGATGAAAAACCCAAGACTTGAGGTTGAGTCTGGTGGCCTTGTGCCACTGTACTTTGGCTGTTGTTGGAATCTGTGCCTCACTCTCCAGTAGTTCCTGCACACACAGAGTAGATGCATCTTCTGTACTTCTCTTGTGAGTTTCCCCATGACTATTGCAAAAGTCTTTATTTTATACTTTCCCTACAAAACTCTTTAAATAAACGTTGGTAACACAGCACAAAGACATTTTTAACCTGAATTAGGTACTTGTGATTTCATCCAAATTTAAAGATATTAATGTAATAAGTATTAACTAAATAGTGAAAAAACCCTAAATAATGGTTACAGGCAAATGCAACAGCAGTGTATTTGCAAGGACATAATGAATACTCATGGGGAAAAATCCATGACAATGAATTAAGCACATGATTAAGTAATGATTTGGTCGATTTGCTCCATTTAGCACACCCTGCTACTATGATAACAGAAGTAAGAGATGTTCACACTATATAATTTACTCAATGAATTTGACTTTCATGTGAATAAAGGAACAATGGATCAAGCTGCATGACGCAAAGAAATGCTCAGGCTCATTCCCTCTCCTCTCACTTTAAGCACCTGTAACCTGTCACTGCCACAAGTCATTTCTTCCCATCTCATTGAACAACCAGACCAGAGTATGTGCAGGGATAGAGGCTAGATAACTAACCAAAGTTCTAATTTGAAGTTCATGTTCCTACATGACCAAGCGTTTTTTTCAAGACTTACATGGCCTAATAGTTCAAGAAAAAGACAGGAAAACAGTGACCCCTTAGAGAACAAATTTTTATATTGTTCAAATTATGCCAATATTACCTAAGAATAGAGTTATCTTTTCCTCCCATCCGTTTTCCAGCTTTACTTCCCTGTTACCTGCCTTTCTCTCCTCCTCCTCCTTATTCCTAGGAAAAAAATGCAGGAAAAAAGGCCTTTGCCATTACATCAGTGTGACATAGCATCTGCTTGGGTTTAAGTTCAAACTTTGCAATAGGTGTGACTATTGCATTTCAGCAGGAGGAGCCAGAGCCTAAAATGCTGTGCTAGTTTTAGCCCAGAGTTTGCAATCCAGAGGTTCAAAGGAGAGACTGTTTGTTTCCTCCTCTGGAATCCCTGACTTTTTATCATATGTTTATCTGAGAGATAGGGTGTCTCAGAAAGGGATTTCAAAGATTAGGATGCTAAAGAGGAACTGTCTGGAGGTGGCTCAAAGGAAAACTGAGAAGACAATATATCCTGATTTTTCCTCAACCACTTCTTTGGGCTTCACTCAGGTTTACAGTGAGATATGTTTTCTTCAGGCTAAAAACTCTGGGTAGGTTTCTGTTAACAGCATTTTTTTTCCCAGCACTCTGGGAAAACTATACAGGTCTTATGTTTCTAGCACACCTTAATTTTTCCCTCTGATGAAGCATATTTCTTCCTTACTGGTAGTATTTATATGCACTGGTTTTGCATTCCAGAGAGAGCACTCAGTGCCTAAGAACTTTAAAGGCATATCCAGTACATGAACAGAAATTTTCATATGTAGGTCTTGACATACCTACGTACCCAGCTTTGCCCACAGCCACCCTGGATAGAGAACTGAGCAATCCATCAGAGATAAGGTCTTTCCAGACCTTTCTCAGCATCCAGACACAAGTATTTTTAACAGGTTTCAGAGTATACTGAATCACCTTCCTTCCCCATCACCATTTGCAATATCAAACCGATGGCCATTTATTTTCATATGATTCTGTTCATGGCCCAGAGAAGACTAATTGCTTGTATTTTAGAATGCAGCTTATTGACAACAACGTATGGAAATAAGGGCAAGATAAAACATGCATTATATAAGAACTGATTGAAAAAGACCATACAGATGCTGTGATATGTGAGTGGTCACAAGTTTGATAACTGAATATATAGAAGGAACAAAATTGACATCTTAACTAATCTTGGTGAATGTGAAAATTGTCAAAGCCCAAGAGGTTTTTAGGATCCCAGGCTCTTAAAATCACAGGAAAAGAGGCTTCCAGTTAGAGAAATGAAGCAGACTTAACAATTACCCTGCTTGTGTTGTTACATTCATAAACAGATATAATATTTTCTTAAATTCAGGTATAGAATTTATCATATTTGCTCTCCAAACGTGGTATTTATTGTAATCTTATATGATAAATTTAAAACATAGTAAAAGGGCCTTAAAATAATGCCAGCTGTGCCAGTCCTCAGACATGGCTTGGAGCCACATGGAAAGAATGGAAACACATCTCAAATACCTCTTTTCCTGTGATGGCCAGGGAATCTGGTGGGGGTGTGCTTCTGCACTCCTAAGGCATCCCAGTTTCTTGACCTTCAGCTGTCAACATACAAAGCAGAGCTTACACACACTGTCTCCAAAGCATTGCTGTACTTTATAGCTCACAATGAATCACACAGTACAGATGCAATGCTGTTTGGAGGAGATGGAAATTTAGAAAAAAGCACAAGCACAACTTCCAGCCTGAACTGACAGATGTAATTCATTTCCACAAAAGAAAAGACTGCTATTAAGGAGGATAAATAGAGGAATCAAAGTCAAATGGATGGTAAAAAAAAGGGGCTGGTATACTGCAGTAGCAAAAATAATTCAGACAGGCCCAGACTTGTGCAAATAATCAGGCCTGTTTAACTTCCAACTGGACACAGCTACCCTTACAAATTCTCTCTTTGAGCCTCATATCAACACCACTATAACACTACAAAACTGAGGTGGAATTCCAAGGATGGTTGTGTGCCTGGGGAAAAATAGCCTTCCTATGGCTGGAATTGTGTCTATACAACCCACACAGCATTTGGGCCTCTTCAGCTGAGTCCAGTTCCCTTCAGGGTCAAATCTGTAGGCATTCTAACACATCCATTCAAACTCCATGTACAACATTACCTGGTGCTAAGGCTTCCTGCATGCATAGGATCCTCAAACAAGGGATCCAGCAACACTGTGAAAAACATGTATGAAATTATTTCCTGAACCAGTAACAGAATCATACAGCTCTTTCATCTTCAGATCCTGGAGCAAAATACCTTCTGCTGTGCTTCAAGGGACTCCACAGGTCTTTTCCTTTGCTATAATGGCCCACTGACTGTGGTTACTTCATAGTACACACACAAGTTTTTTAGACTTTCAACATCTCTTATGGGCAAGTGCTCTAACCATTAGCCTTGTAAAGGAAGGATATAACAACACCTCCATCTGCAATCATTTAAAAAAAAACAAAAACAAAACAAAAAAAAAAAAAAAAAAAAAAAAAACCACAAAAAACCAACAACAACAACAACAAAAAAATAAAACCCCAAAACCAAAACAAACACCAAAAAACACCTCAGTAGATAAAACACCAGGAAGTCCCGAGTTGTTTGTGTCGTTTTGGCAGGCTCTCCCATGCTGTGAACAACACTTCAGAGTAGCTTTTTGTTCAGCTTCTTGTCATCTGGAAAAGAAAACACTTCAATGCATTTTTAATCAATTTCCTGTAGTTCGAAATGAAATTTTCTCAGCTGAGAAAGTTAAAATCTCCACAGAGCAAACAGAAAAATTCATTTAAGCAAAATAGCCAAAATTGCAATAAATACATCTGGACACATTGCCCATCCTAGAATGCCTTTGGCAATTTGCCCAAACAGCTTTCCACCTGCTAGTTCTCCAGTAAGTTTCCTTTCACACTATCCATCAGGATTGACATATAATTCCTATCCAGAGGCTTTCATCAGTATTAAAAAGTTCAGTGATACAGGTAAATTCTCTATTCCTCTTCAAGACCCATCAGCAAATCTGAAAAACAAGCCTTTGATGTATAATTTCTCTAAAGTTCGCTGGCTTAATCACATCAACTCTTGCCTTCATCTTCCCTCCCCTAATAGCAGCAGGGTGCTACCAATTCCTCCCTGCCCTCAGACTGGGACCACCCTTCACCCTGTATTTTGAATTTCTCCTCCAGGCTCACTCAGCTGTGCTGAAAGTCGATTCAGCTCCTGTCTCTCTGTGCCCGCTCTGGCTGTCCTCCTGACATGACAATTGCTAGCATAAGCTATGAAATGTCATGTGAGCTACATCCAGCCTTTCCCAGGTGCTTCTTCACTTATATCTGGAGCTGTCATCTAGCTGGTTTCCTAGAATATATTACTTTTACCATCTCAGACCACTGAACAGGCTGAGCAGATTTTACCTTTATGTACATACCAGGTCAGAGGCTGTTCAGTAGATGAACACTAATATTCAGCATTTGAGACCAAGATTTTTATTCAAGTAACAGCATACTTAATTGTCTTCTCCAGGGCCATTCCAAAAGAGCATCCAAATACAAATTTGAGAATACAAATTTTAATCTGATCCCTGCAGAAAGGAAGGAGGAAAAAGGGCAGAAGGCAGTGGTAGGCAAAAAGCCAGAACCCGACTTCCACAACTGAGTCCTCCTCAGCTGTGTTGTTTCTCTTAGAAGTAGTAAGTACTATATATAAAAATAAATATATCTTAATGGGAATTGAGACCCCCTATTTCCAGCTCAGTCTCAGATATTTCACGGGCCCACGGAAAGACCACTTGGACAGAAAACACAGGTACAATTCCCTTAAACTCAGACTGAAAATATATACAACAGAAGTCTCATGCTCCTCAATGGAACCAGAAATTGATCTAGCGCTCTTAAGAAGCCATAATCACACTCAGTACACAAAGAGGTATTAAAAATTAATTTAGAAGGCGTTTTTCACCAGCCCAAGTAAAGTTCCTGATAATTTTCAGCCTGCAGACTGAATTCCTCTTGTACTACTTCTAAATTATATAAAACCTGACCCCAGCATCCACTGAAACTCTCCTTGGATGCTGGGCAGGCCTCATCTATAACCTAACAGCAGAAATCCCCATCTAATCAATGCAAGTGATGTGAGTAAATTGTGAGATGTGGGGTAGGTAGCATCATGCCATGTAGCATTAAGTGGCAGCAGAAGCATGTATGACTAATTTGTGCTACAGGCTTAAAAATGACAACCACAGAAGCTAGGAGAAAGGGCTGTAGTCTCCCACATCTATGATCAAGCTGTGGTTGTCAAACATAGCAGATTTCTTGGCATCAGCATCTGTCTCTGAAGCAAGCAGCAATTACAGCACTTTGCAGCACTGCAAGCCATTCTGACAGCTATCAGCTCAACCTGCAAAGAGATTTGATGGTCTTGGCCACACTTAGCAAAATAAATTAGGGCTCCCCATTCCCTGCTTTGCATGGGCCACTACTCATACTAAAATCATTTCTCCCTATATGCCTCTATGCACATATTTGCTGCAAGCTATAGTTCGTTTTTGCTGCAACACGGTTTTTACAAGTCTGCGGCCTCTAATGTACAGAAGCTTTGCCAGACCCAAGCAAAGAATAATAAAAAATCACTTTAGGTCATGTAAAGAAATAAAGCAGCTGACAAATGGTCTGTTGGCAGATAAGGCAAGAAAGGAATGCTCTTAAATTACCTCACAGGAATAAAAAAATAAATAAATTAGATAATAAAATTAGTATTGCTAATCTGTGTGTTATTTGTTTCTGCTGCTGTGAGAGAGGCAAGGTAATTCATTTAGCTTTGAGCTTTTTGACATCATGAGATACATCATGACAATGATACATTAGTAGACTGACCTGTCATCTCAATATGCAATAAAGCAGATTAACATTCATCATATTGGTCATGAAACCCATCCCTTTATCTGTTCTTATCTAAAACATCAGGTTGATGGAATCAACCAATGTTACAGCAATAGTCTCAGGAGAATCCATATTAATGAGGTTTACTGTATTCCTTCCTCTTTCTGCTTCAGGCCACAATTAGAAAGACAACTGTTTAAGAACTCTCACAATCGTATTTTATTTGACATCAGCAATATACACTGGAGTATAATAGGAACAATTTTTTGCACAATCTTTCTTGCAAGATGGATTTATTTTCCAAATACATAGATGTTCATAATACAGGAAGGTAACAGTTAAGCTGCACAATAGCAAAACAAGTTGACAGCTATCAAACCACCTTTTAAGTTTGTTAGTATAGTCAGGTGACCAGCATTGAACATATCATTCAAATAATTTTTAGTTAACCTCTGATTCTTCAAATCTTCCCAGCCACATTGTTCCATGCAACTAAAATGTGCACCAAGAATAGTGTTAAAGAATTCAACCAAAGGCTTCCCTTGCTTTGATTTCCTTTCAGGTTTTCCCCATGTATAAGCCAATACAAAGGGATAAACATCAGAATTTGGCATGGCACAGGAACTCTTGTAACATGCATCTAGGATAGCCACATATTGCAGAAGTGGTAAGTTATTGACAAAGATAGGACTTTCCTACAGGGGCTGGTTAAAAAGCACTTTTACTATGCTTGCTTTAAGTGTATATTTTCTGCATGCCACTACTTTTACAGAAAAAAAAAAAAAAAAGATAAAAATATTTCCAAAAACTTCCTATTTTTCACTGTGAGTCTTCCTTGCAATGTCTAAGCCTAAACCCAGATGTTTTGGTTGCAATGGACAGGGCTTCTCAGGAAAATAAAAAAAAGCTTACAGTAAACTAAATATCAGTAAATACCATTTTCTTTTTTTTTTTTCCACTTTTCATTTTCAACTTTAAAATGACACAAGATATAGCAGCTGCTACACATCACATATAAATTCCCTTTTTTTTTTGGTTCCTCAGTTGGTCCTAAACTTCGAATTTGCACAGAAGTTGATATCTCCCAGTCTTCCTCTCAACTGTGAATTTGTTAGAAGAAAGAGTGAGAGAAAGGATATTCCTCATCATTTGTTAGATAGACTGATTTTAACAGCTCACTAAAGTGCCCCAGCAGTTTGGAATATTAGAACTGGCAGGACTGGCAGAGTGCAAGGGTGGTAGGTAAAAGGTGAGGAGAAAAATACCATACTTTAGGACTCCAACCCTACTCACACTGTGCCTTGCTGCTTGACTGCCAGGGTTTATCTGCCACTGGCATAGATGCACACCCTCTCCCAGCTCAGATTCTGCTGTCCCCCTGGTGATGGAGATGTGATGCATAGAGAGCCCATGGCTAAAGGAAGAGTATGGGAATCCCACACCTTCCCAGAAACTGCTGCTCCTCACCTCAGGCACAATGCAAGGGAGCAAAGTCAGGGACAGAACTTGAACAAATCAAAACAGTGAATAAGTAGCAGAACATGCCAAAAAGTGGGTTTAAATTGTCCATTTGGGAAGTTTAAAACAGCTAATGAGCAGCCCTTAAGCCTAATTTAACTCATACATCTTACCTCAGCAAAATGCCTCTTATCCAGAAATGAGATACCTTCTCCATCACTTACAAAAACATGCTCCTAACTCAGCAAGGCCAGCACTGAATGCCTTCCTAACTGGACTGATGAATTGAACCTAAAAATTCCTAGGTCTTCCATAGTTCACCCATGCCATAGCAGAAAGAAAACTTGGAAATATACAGGGAAGCTGGTTAATTGCATACTTAGTAAGATCAATGGAGAATGTGAAGATCAAAGTCTTTTTTTCACTCATTTATCTTTTCTTATCTGATTTCACCGTATTTATGCATATGATAGCCAAAGAGGAAGTGAGAAATAGCATTTTGTAACCTCTCCACAGAAATTTCCCACCTTCTGTTTTTATATCGTCTCCACATTCTCCAAAGGAGAAAAATTATAATCCTTGTATTTATGAAATGGCTACTGAATATCTCACAGCTAAGCATCTGGTTTAGCTTAAGAGAAAACCCACCTACATTTTGCCTTACCTTTCCTAAGTGAAATGTCTACAAATACAATTGACTTTTCAGTACAGAGAAAATATTTTTGCATTTAAAATTTTAGAAGTTTTAACTAAATATTCTCCAAATTAGAGATTTCATTTGAGAACAAAAGCTACCTTTGTGAGAAAATCATAGACAGAAGTTTGCATAGAAGCATTTCCTACCTTCCTGAAGTTTGCAATGGAGCTTATGATTTCCATGTGTGCAGGTGAGGAAATCTCTTTTTTAACAAAGAAAAAGTTTTTTAAAATGAGAATAATTCATCTTGATTTTCTTCTTCATAATTATGCAAAAAAAGAGGAGAAATTTACATAATTGTGCAACAAAATAGAGCATCAAAGAGAAACCCCCTTTTTCCAACGTTTAAGTTTACAGGAGAGATGGTAGGGGCATAATAATTATACCTATAGAAAAGTCAGCGATGCAGTTCTGTCTCTGGGAAGGCCCACAAGCTGCTGGCAGGAGACTGGGGGTACTTACACTAAGCATCTTCTGTTTCATGACCAGACCTGTATTTGTCATTCCCACCACTCTGCATTTCAAACCATTTAGCAGATAGGCAAGGAGAAGACGAGACTGCAGCACACCTTGGTGCTCCTTTGGGATGTCCTGTGCTGTTACAGTGCACATGAGCAGTGCTTATCTGAGGGAAGTTTTCACTCTGCCCTATTTTGTACTCCAGAAGAATATTTTCCATCCCATCCCCACTACTCCAAAGACCCTGTTTTACTACAGGACAGCTTGGATGCACAGCAACATGAAGGCATTCCAGCTGGCAGCAGGAGCTACCTCACATCTTTTCAGTTTCCTAGCCACAGCATCAGAAACCTCTGGGGAGATTAACTGTGCTGATCCTCGTGCAGGATTTGCAGTTGGAGTCGATTCCACATTGCACTCAGCTTGCTCCTAAGCTGTCTATTTGGAAAAGAGTTTAGGGGGCATTTTCATAAGTGGCTTAATCCAATATAAACTCTGCTCAGCCTCTGAAAGAGGCAGTCCCACTCTCCTCACCCTCTGCTTCTGACCACAGACTCGAATCTTCTCCCACAGGAGCAACAGAACAGCTCTCATGCACCCACAGTGGGCTACACACACACACACCTTTGCCCTTTGTGGGATCCCTGTTCTGCAAGTGCCAAGTTGTGGACATACATTTTCAGACATGACCACTTCATATGCAGGTGCAACCCACGAGCTGTAGCACTGACTGGATTATCAAAAATGCTCAGCACTAAGCAGCACCCATGCATTCAGGTACAAGAATGAAATCTTCAGATTTAATAGGAAAGTATGATACTTTAAAATCTCATTGTTACTGTTATGAAAGCTGTTTTCTTCACCCACATCCCCTCTGATAACTGAATTAAATCAGATACAGCATTCTCTCTATTTAGTGTCTTAAACATAAAGCAAGTTAAATGCTAATGTTCCGAAGTGCTTCGTTACTGAAAATTAAATATATAGAGTCCCAGAAAGATTTTTTTTTAATGTTACTGTTTACATTTTTGGTTGAGAAATGTTCTAAAACAAAGGGAAACAGTAATACTTAATAAAACTCATTCTATCTCCTAATTCTTCCTGGCTGACAATGAAAATACCATTTTCGAAAAGAGCTTCAATGGAACACTAATGTTTATAATAGGACATTAGACACTTTTCTTTATTACTTTCTCATTATATTTATAATGAAGAAATAATTATTTCTAGGCTGCTTCCTGCCAGATGCAGTTCTAGTACCTCTAATAGGACATATCTTAAAATAACTGCTTGGTAGCAAGAAACTAAATTTTTCATCCTTACTCATGTTTTCCCTTCTCTTCCTTTTCTCTCTCTCTCTTCAAATAACTTGACTGATTTTGGCTCTTTCAAAAATTCTGGCCTTTTTTTTGTTTGTTTGTTTTTTTAGTCCATGATTTCTCATTGATAAAATTCACAAAATCACCTTTGTGGAGGAAAAATTACCACAGGGGGCACTGGAGGTTTGAGAAAGCCTGAGACAGCCTCTGTTTTAATGACAGTGGAGGTAAGAGGAGAATTCTCAGTCTGTGATTTCACACCAGCATTAACCCAGCTCAAAGCATCAATCCAAGCTCCTCATGCTTTCCTTTGAACCAGCACTAAAATGGGAGCCAGATCAGACAGATCCCACTACTTCTCACCAGCCAAAAGGAAACAAGAAAATTGGGGATTTAGCTAGACAAGTTATTTCAACCTGCTCCCCCACTAGCACTGAAATACTTCCCCATACACAAAGCAAGGCAATAAAGAAGAAGGTGAGAGCACTACATTCAGCAGTAATACAGTTTTATGGTGGAGTCTTAAAAATAAAGGTTGCAAAAAGCCCATGGATTCTGCTGGTAATCTCTGGTGCAGACTGCTTCAGAAGATGGCAGGGCATAAGCCAGCTCCAATTCAGAAGCCTTAGAATAAATATGCCCTGAGTCCTGCCTTGCCCAATGTGCTTCATCAGCCCTTCAAATATGGGTTGACTATTCAAGGCCAGGATTTTTCACAGGTGGATTAGTTTCCACCACAAAACCACTGCTTGTATTGATTTGAAAAGGCATGTATCTATGAAACAAATATTTTAAAGTAATTGCTCAAGAACTCTGGTTATCTGAAACACCTCAAATCTCCACCACTCGTCAGTGACAGTGAATGTTGCCAAAAATTATTTTAAAATTAAATACATGTACATACAGAATCATCTATTCATGAAAAGTTCATTTGACAACCTGGTACATCCTAACAGCAAAGGAGATTTTCAAGCTTGCAAATATAATGCACACTGTGACATTACAGTTAGTAATAAGGTTAGCTATCTCATATTTCAAAATAACTTTGAAGAAATACTTGTAGACAATCTTTACTTCTGAGTCCTCCCTCCTCGTAGCAGTTTTACTTACCATGGAGATGAGCCACCAGCACAAGGTGATGATGCAAGACAAAGCAGTACTCAACTAAATTTTTCAATGTATTGAGCTCAGAAGTACAGCTGAGTCCTTCATACTGTCATCTGCTTCTTCTACCCAATTCCAGTTAAGCTTTTTCCAAGGATGAAAACATATTCACAAACAATTATTTCCTTTAGTGTTTCTTTATGTCATCAGATCACCCATAGATTGCTGTATCAGTTAACAGCATCCACAGTGGATACAGCATTCACAAAAACACTAAGCAAATGTTGACACAACAACAAGATGACCAGCAGGAAATAACCCAGATCTTCATCCTATTTGAAGATTAATTCAGTAAAACCATACTCTTCCTCCAGATCTTTTTCTTGAAAATAGTTATATGAAGATAGTAATAAAAATACCTACCTCACATGGTGTTTTCCTTCCAGAAAGGAATTCTTTCAATACAGACCTATTAGCAAGTATATCTTGAGTTTGCCTCCTTAAAATTCAGGGAAATAAAATTATTTCAAGGGATATGTGTATATATGTATCCAGGCTGCAACAGCATTAGTATTTTTAAATGCTAAAATTATGCTATTTTAAAAAAATAAATCATTCAAAAATTGATGGGAGTTTGGAAGGCCTTCTAAAAAAGGGAATCTCCAAGGCTTTTGTTTTGCTGCTGTTATTTTTATTTTGAAGAAGCCATCATGCTCTCAATTCCTCTTGCACAAGAAAATGAAAATAAAATTATGACCAAAAAATATGTGAACTACAATGGATATTAACTGGTTTTCTTTAAAATCCTTTCCAGAGGAATAATATAAAAAGCATAAGAAAGTCTAAGAGATACTTTTAGATGTAGTAAGTTATGGACTAGAAGACCACGCTATTCAATTTTGAAATAAATACCTACCACATTTCTAACTCATATGAAAACAAAGTATGTTTTGCAAATTCCATAAATTTTACAATAATTGCATTTTTCATTCCCTCCAGTTAACACAAAATATAACATTAGCAAAGAGAGCTCTTTACAGGGTGCTCTGTACTTCACACTACTCTCACTTGCCTGGGATGTGGCAAAAATTTACTTCCAGAGTCTGATTTACTCAGAACACACTGAAACTCTCACCACACTCACAAACTCCAAAATAGCTACATCTTGACTCCGAGGAGAAGCCTACAAATGAAGATTATACAAACTAACACATATCAGACTCTTTCCGAATGGCATTTTTACTTCCACTAAACTTCCCATATAAAGTGCACTGAACTAAATGAAAAACACATTGGTGTCAGTGGATACCAGTAGAGGTTCTTAAAAATATGTAAACTCACCTTGGAAGCCCACAGTGAAATAAATACAAGGTCTTGTAAAAAAACCTTCTAAAAATTGCTAATGTCATTTAACTTCATTTAAACTTTTTCCTGGATATTTTTCCCCTGTTTTTTGGGGGGTTGGTGTTTGGTGGTTAATACTGACCTCCACTATGCTATTTGCCCCTCAGAGTTCCATTGAGTATGAAATTATGTTTATACAGTTTTATTCTACCAAATATAAATGGAGGAGCTGTACTTTGCTTTATTACTGCTTTGCTTTATTGCTTTACTCCTGTCAGAGTATGAAGGGAAGCACCTCCTTTTCTCCCCACTTGGCACTGACCTGCTGCAAACTTCCTCCAGTATAGCCCTGCAGCTCTGTAACACTTCCACAACTTTGAACACCCTTGGCTTGATCAATATCATCACCAGATGTTATACTAAACCTAGGCTTCTCACGACTACAGCTGCTTTTTTTCTAATTTATTATTCAATACTAGGATTAAGTAAAACCAAGGGTGATTTTTTGTCAGCTGTCTGTATTAAAATTCATAACCACACAAACCCCTTCTATTTTGGTGAGGTCAGGCCCTATTGACAAGTCCCAGGAAGATGAGGCACAACTCACGAAAATTTCTTTCCTCCTTAATCTTCTAAGTCAAGCAAAAGTTATAAGAAGTGTACAAAGTCCATGATCTACTCTGCTATCCAAACAGACCTTGGCAGCTTCTGGGATTCAGATGCATAGTGTGCTAGAGCACACTTTAAAAGGTTATCCTAGGAAGTCTGTAGTACCTGTGGGAAAATGTCTCAGATGGTCAGTGTGTGTCTCTTACAAAGCCTGTGTGTCATTTCTTCCATTCTGGCCTTCCCTACACTTCTAACAGCACAAGGAATATGGGAAGTCAGGCTTGCTCTGGATAAATTGGATAAATAGATACTGCATACCTTGACATTCTCACATGGCATACAGACAATGAGCTACAGCATTAAGGTACACTGAGGCCAAATGATATACAGGAGGTACACAATACAATGGAAGAACATGGAATTCTGGACATATCAAAAAGCTGGCAATTCAATTTTTGTTTTTTTTAATACTGGTTAAATCCTATTAAACACATTTACTTGGTTTCTCCATTTTTTGTAAGGTCCATTCTGAATGATGAAGATGATGAGATGCCAAAGGCTACACTTGAACACCCTGTAATCAATAAATCTTAGCTCCTGTTAACAGAAAAGCTCTAATCACATTCCCTGTTAAACTATTTACCTCTTTCCTTCAATTATCATCCAGTTTCCATGAACGATCAAAGGGTAATGTAGAGTGGATAACTTAACAGTGTAAAAAGTCTAGTTTTTTTCCCTTTCAAACATACACGGGGGAAGAAATGCAATTTCTACATCCATCTGATGAAGAAAGTTCATTTTAATAGGAGGAAAAACAGATTCCATTACTGCTGGTGAGCTCTAAGAGTTCAGGTCACCTTGAAGGGCTGGGGTCTAACTTTGCCACCTCTCTCATCTTCATTATTTTCACAATTGCAGTGAAACCTGTTAACAGTGGGCTCACAATTGACTACAAAGCACACTTCAGTTCCTGTGAAGGCAATCTTCCTGTACCAAATTTTAACTTTTTTTCTCAAATGACTGCATTAGTGGTCAGGGCTGCATCACTGCAATCTGTGGGAGTTTTGCTGGTGGTAACAATGTCTCTGGGGAAATGTCAGTGGAGAACTATCTCTGTTTCTGTGTAAAGATTTTTTGCCTTTCTATCCACTTTCCTTTCCTGTTGATAATGTAAACTTACCTGAAATGTTTGGTTAGTTTTAAACCATTATAATACTGTTAAAGAAAACAGATTGTTCAACAAATCCAATAGAAAAAAAAAAGAACAAAAAACTGAAAATATTGCTCCTGTAGAGTTCATCTCACTGAAGCTCATCTCTAATAAGCTATTTGGTCACTGAAATGACGCCTGCAATGTTCTCCCTTAGGATTTTAGTTAGCAGTTTTGAACATTTGAGCTGATATATTTAGTGCTTTTTAGTTTTTTGTGCTTTCAAGTTATGGTGTCACTGAGTATATTGCAGGCTCTTTGTTGTTTTACTGTTTCTGATCATCCAGGGAGATTAAAAATAATGAAGAACAACTGTTAACAATAAACTCCTGTTTACATTGTCCACATGTACTTTGGAAAGTTAATTATAGCAATTTCTTCATATACTGCAACATAAAAATGTAGTACAATTCAATAAATTAGACTTGGACTCATAATGATTTTTTTTAATGTACTTCATTTTGAATTTAGGCATGGAAGTCTTGGAAGGTACTTCTGAAATATACTGGCATATTTAAAATAGGCAACTTTTTCTGTGGTATCATTAAAAATTTCTCCCAAAATGGAAGCATAGAAATAAATATTTAGAATTTATTATTTTTGCAATCCTTTTTCCTCCTTATAAATCTTTAAAATTAAACAGAAACTACAAGTGAATTCAAACAGCACATTTAGGTCAATCTTAGGCTGAACTAGTGTTGATTCCACTGAACAATGCACTAGGAAAAGCTGATTATAAAATCAGTATACAGGGATGGGTGGAAAGAAGAGATGACTGTTTCTAATGAATTGTTTAAAGCTCTGCCTGTGAGAACACATTCTTGGTTTTCACCACAGAGGAAAGCAAAGAGTAATTTCAGTAATTTCTGGTGCAAATATTGGATTCTCCACACATTTGATCACCATTCTTAATGCTACAAGTATTTTATCATTTGTGCAATTATAGTCAGTAATTATTGATAAACCAGAGGTTTAGCTTTGTTTATTCTGGCTAAACCAAATAAGTAATTTCTTGCATACTATCTTCTATTCTAATAATTTGTAACAATGTGACCTAATTAGAGAGGAAACAGCTACAGCAACTAGCAATACATCCAAAGTTACAAACTACTGCAGTTAGACATCTTGCACGGGTGCTCCATTTCCAGTTCTGTGATATGCCAGATAAAGTTTTTCTAACGAGTGCTGTAATCTCAGGCATCTTCTAGATGTAAAAGATGAAAAAGGAAAGAACCACACTAGGCCTTTTGAGAGCATCCCTAAAGTAAAAGAAAGACTAAGGCAACTGTTTATATCACTCAATTACAGTCAAGTTATGTAAGACATTCCCACTGCAATCTATCATCTACAGTTCATTATTACACATGAAAGAACCATCTGGGATCCATACTGCACACTGTACTATCTCTTGCCAGGTATCTCCCAGGTCCCAAAGGTTAAAGGTCAGAATCTCAGCCATGAGCTGGCTAAAAGGCTTGGAGAGACAGAGGCACGGTCATAGTTTCACCATTTTGGGGTCTTTTTACCCTGACTCTTGTCCCAGCATAGTCTAGGGCAGTCTAAGGAATGCCTTTTGTTGCCAGCAGCTTGTGTTCTCCATAAATCCCTTGATCATTATCTGGGCACAGAACCACTCAACACTCACCTGATCTGCCCTGCAGCATAAGACTTGGACAATAGGCTACCAATCTGCTATTCCACCAACTGCAGCTAAGGATTAGTCCAGACCTTTAAAGGCACAGCCAGATCATAGCTGAGAATTTGGCCTTTGATTTTCACTTGTCACCTGCACAGAAACACTAATCATTTGCCAAGCCAGACAGATTTGTACAAACATTTCTTGCACTTATTGGCAATATGTTTTCTACCCGTTCTAGTGAAAATAACATCTATGACCAGGATTTCTATCAGGTTTAACTATTCAATGTTTTAATAATGTTCCTGTTTGCATACTGCAATTTGGTAAGAAAAGCACCTATCTATGCCACAGTTTCATAAATAAACTTTTTTAGCTTGGGATCCACCTAGAAAATTTACTTTCTTATTTATATCACAGCAGTTATTCTCAAAAAGGGTGTCTTTTATTCACTCAGTGACATGCCACACTCATCTATGCAAAATGGAGCACTTTTTTGCTTAATTTTGAGGCCACTTTTAAACTGTGTTGAAAATTTAATTTGACACAAACGTTACATAAAGGGGGGGGCGATGGGGCAATGGAATATGTGTTTAAACGAAGTCAGGAGTGTAACTGAAAAGTATGGGGGGAGGGAAAACCCAAAAACAAACTAAAATCCAAACCCCAAAGCATCCAAAGAAAAAGCAAAGAAATCAAATAAAAAGTTGAACATTGTGGTCTGGTCCTCATCTACTAAAATTGATGTAATTTAGGAATAAATCCACTCAAGCTGGTCAGCAAGTTCAAAGAAGAATCGCCCACTTAAGATCACCTTACCAGAAAAGAAAATCCAATTTTGAGAATTACATCAGATTTCAGATTTTACAAGGTTCACTCATTCTTAGTTTGTTGTGAGAATTTCCCAGGTTACAATGCAAAATAATGCTTAGTAAAAATATACGGAGCTCTACAACTCCTTTGCATAACTTTCCTGGAGTTGCTCTCTCCCAGGCTGGATTCTCTTCCCTTTTGCCACTATTGATTTTCTTCCCCTCATTCTGTCAATTTTAATCTGGCAGGGAAAGTCCTTTTCTAGCAAGCACTGTCAAAATATTCAGGACTCAGACATGCAATGCTGTGTCCAGACAGCAGTGCTGCGTGCCTCATTTGTATTAGCCAACATGCACATTCCTAGCAGTCAGATGTGTTCCACTGCACAGCTGTGCACCTCTGCCTCTGATTTTTTTCAGGTGCACGTTCCTCCCAAATGCAAGTTCTGTGCAGCCAGAATAGTTTGTCTCAAGCAAGTGTTGGTTCACTGCTGGCTGAAGGGAGGAAGACCAATTACTGTTACCCATTACCCTGTTAAGAGTTAACTAATTATCCCCAAAAACTCCAGCCTTTAGAATGGGAGAGTAGCACACAGCTTTTATAAATAAGAATTACTGACCTTTTTAAATAGTTTCAAAAGAAGAAACTCTGCATCAAATGTGAGTATAATTTAGGAACTACTACATAGCAGCAAAACTACATTAGACTTTCTGATTTTTCCATGGTGTCCTTGGATAGATACACCACCCAGTAGACCATGTTAAATGCTCCGAAGGTAACAGGAAATAAAATGCGTGCATATTTGTCTATCTTACTCGTGCCAGAGTGGGAGGCAGGGGGAGGAGGTGGTGTGACAGCAGATGGCTTTGCAGATGCTCCTAATGTATTAGGTGTGGTGGTCTGAATCTGCTCCAGTCTAGATCCAAGCAAGTGCTGAATGGAAGGGGATCCAGCTGTGGCATGCTGGGATACAAATCCAGTTAAAATTGGGGTAGAGGGAGGAGCTGGAGGGGTAGCTCTTGCAGAAGATAATGTCTCCGATGCATTAATTCGTGTGAAAGGGTTGGGACTTGATGCAGAAAGGGAGTGGGGTGTAATGTCAGAAGACCCCTGAGCTACAGAGGAAGGCTGGACAGAGCTGTGCCTTGTGTCAATTCGGCTCCCACCATCAGCTTCAGACTGTACTGTGGCATTCGTTCTTTTCCTCACATTTGAATTGGCATCTGTACTCTGCAAAGTTACAAAAAAATACTTGTCATTCTTAAAATAAGCACTCAAACAAAAACAATGGAAACTATAATCAAGCAGTATCTGAGTAATACTCACGAATACAACCAGTAGTTTGATCCTGAAGAACAAAGATACCAAAAACTCATGAAAATAGATTTAATAGCATATAAAGTGACAAACAAGAGTTCCTTTTAGCTGTGGCTGGAATACCAGAGTGAAGACATCTAAATGCATCACACTCCATGTGATGCAGCACCTATACAAACAATACTGTGAAGCTAAGGATTTTCAGGTTAGAGTCACAGTTTTTTCCAGGCTCAAGCTCAAAACCAGATTCTCTAATGTCTACCTATTTTTCTGATGATATAAAAACATTCTAAATGCAACTTACCAGCCATGAAAGTTTGTTTATGCTTTATATCTCCAGAAAAATAACTACCATATATTAGGAACTCTAGTCTTCTACAGAAGTGGCTGTTAAAATGCAAGTATTCAGCAAACCAAGGTACCACATTGCTGGTCCTTCAGAAAAAAAGCCAGTGCTTTTCACATCAACAATAGCACATAAATTCACCAGGCACAACTGAAACAGGGAATAAATTAGTCTTTCATCAGCTATTCCTCTCCATTCATTAAGTGAGAGAAGTGGTGAATTCTCCATCACCTGGTGTCTTCAGGCACTTGATGTCTTTCTGAAAGATATTCTTCAACCAAATAGTACTTATTAGGCTGCATGAGAAACTGAAATACAGATAAGGAAGTACAGGAATAGGAAATCCATCAGAGTTTAATATTCTTCTGACTGTTGGGAGTGGGACTTGGCCTCTGCCTTTTTTCTCTGCACTTAAGAGGAAGACTAACATGTCCTGAACTTCCTTCTGGAAAAGTATCTAAAGAATTCTCACCTTCAGCCCTGCACCTAAATATGATGTAAAACATACAATACTTTAGATATAATATGTGAATATTCTAATATAATAGAATATTAGAATTCTTCTAATTAAGAAACTAACTGCTTTCCAGTAGAAAAAGACTTGAGGACAGGGTACACAGGTCTAAATACTGACAGGATGAAACAACCACTCGTTATATATAGAAAATCCTATGTTTTACACCTCTCTGATGATACCACTCCCAAGCATTGCCCTGCACCATACCAACTGTGCCTTTGGCTCCCCTTCCCTCCAGCCTTCCCAGAGAACCCTGCCAAAGCTCACAGCACAAATCAAAGGGAGAGAAAGCAGGCTGTGATGTCTTTCCTCCTTTGTCCAACAGCAGTTCTCTCCAGCCAAGTGACAGAACAGTAACAGAGAGCAGGTTAGGTATTATTCAAGGTACTAGTAATATCTTGAGTAGTGAGGAGAGGCACTGTGTCTGCCTGCTACACCTGTTGTGCTTCACTGCTCTGTTCAAGGAAACAGAGAAATTGAAGTTGAAAAGAAATCTATAAAAAAAAAAAAAATAAAATCACTTGATGCTGTTCCCATCATGACCAGAATGTTGGTCCCTAATCCTGTTAATTGCAGTACAAATCTGTCACTGGCAATACTGTTGGCCTGAATTTATCTGAAACTGTCACAGCTTTATGCCTGTTCATGGCTGATGTATTTGCCAGCTCACAGTTGATATATCAAAGAATGCCTCTTATATTTCTGTTTTCCTTCCTGCATAGAAGCATGTCAATCCCTTTTATTTATTATTCTGCATCTGCAATCCAAAGAAGCAGAGGACTGAAAGAAACACCAGAAGAAACTGGTATTTCCTGAAAGAAACACTAATTTTACTGTTTGATAGCGAAGCCTGAGTCACTCTTTGGGAAGTGCAGAAGTACACAGGTGTGCAAACTGGATACTTTCATACTAGGTTTGTCAATGACCCAGGAATAGTAAAGCCATTTTCAAGACAGCTAAATTGAAATTATAAAGTACTATCAGGACAGGAGTACATTTACTAGAGACTTGGTAATACCTGATGGAGTCCATGTCACTTGAAGGCTTGCAAAGCTAAGCAGATGGAAGTCATCAATGTTCACTGCCCAAAACAACATCTCTGTGCCATGGAGAAGCTGGCACTAGTCAATGAGAGGAGGTGAGTTTTATCTTCTACATGCAGATCCTTGGACATCCTGGCTCAAGTAAGTGTCACCCACTGTAAAGCTCTCAGGCAGTGCCTGGGAAGCAAAAATCCATGGGCTGGGACAAGGGCTGCAAAGTAAATCTGCACTGGAACCAAGACATGTCTCAGTTCCTTCCTGTTCTCTGCTTACAATAGACAAGTGGCTTAGAAGTTCTGCTGCTGGAGAATAGAATTACCACATCTTCAGTCAATCCACGTGCAACCATAAAGAATAGTCCAAAGAGCAAACCAATAAATTAGGTGCAATCAATTTACAGAGGCACCGTTTTATGTTCTTGCACATTTGTACTGCCACTGTTTTCAATCACCATCTCAGTGTATTTCCCTTTTGTGCACCATCAACTACAGACACAGGTAAGACAGACAGGTAACAGTCAGGCTCCTCACATTCCATTCATCTCCATTTCTTTTGTAGGAACTTGTTTCCATCAATATATTTACATAATAACTCATCTTCCCTCCAACTTCAGCTGTCGTCTAAATGACCAAATCAGACCTATTGCTATTGGATTCACTACTTGTTTTCCATTAAAGTCTCTATTCTAGAATACAATATTCTATACTATTTCAAATGCTCAAAATGTGTATCTGTGTAAAAGACTACTGGGCACTTGCTTTCTTGTTACTGACACAGAAAACTTCCAAAGTTTCAGAAACCTTAAGTTTAGAGAGAAACACAATTTTCTCAAAACATACTAATAAATGTACACATAAAGGCCAAATACATAACATTGTAAGATCAAAAAATAACACAGCATAACAAGCACCAAAAATACGGATACATTTTTTGTTAATTCCCTGGAAACTGACTCCCAATCACTCAGAGCATGGAAAACAGAAATGGCATTTCTAACATGCTCCACAGACAATGCATCACAGAAACCTCACTGTTCTTTCACAATGTCCTTGTAATAGTTTGGATTTGTGTTCTTGAGTAGAATCTTGTTCTTGAAACATACTGAAACAAGCATGCTCCATGGAGCACCCAGATCCATGTGTCATCAAAGCTGAGCAGAATGCACTCTCCTTGTCTAGAGGGCCTCACCAGCACATTGACCATCATGTACCCTCATTTATCCTTTCCTTGCACTTGTTTTACTCAAGATCATATCATGACAATAGTTCATTCTCCTCATTCACACCACTCAGGTATCCTTCCTTGTTGAGTTGTCCAGTTAAAAGGTTTCTAACAAAAATACTTATTACTGGTTTTATACATAGGGCCCTTATATATTTCTCTATTCAACAAAGATAACTCACTCCTCCCTACATTAGTCTATTTCTCCTGCATACAGAAGCTATCTCACAACTCTACATCATCTGAAGATTAGTGACAAGGTCACTAATAAAAATATTAAACAAGCCTGATTATGTGGCAAGCCTTAATGAACCAAATTCTGTTGAAAACATAATAAAATACAGCATACAGTTTGTATTAGGAAAACATTTCAGTCATTTCAGTTATGGTATATACCCCTAGTAAAAGGATAATGTGATCATGACAATCTGACCAACAAAATTATAGACGTATGCAAAGCACTTGCTACCTCCCAAAATTATTTCACTTTATTTTTTTTTAAAACAGCAAGAAACACGAAACTATTGCCTGTTAGTTTGGAAGCACTGATTAGGTTTGCAGGGCAAGGTTTGCATGGCAGAGGGGCCACTTCCCCTTGTGTGACAAACACAAACCTGCAGCCCGTGGAGGTCCTCATGCTGGAGGAGTGTGGAGCAGCCTGTTTTTGAAGGACTGCACTCCATGGAAGGCACCCACACTGGAGCAGCTCACTCTGGCAAGCTGCAGAGCCTGGGAAGGACTCACACTGGACAAGTTCATGGAGGACTGTCTCCCCCAGGAGGGACCTCACACTGGAGCAAGACAAGAGTTTGAAGATTCTTATCCCTGAGGAGGAAGGGGTGACAGAGATAACTTGCAATGAACTGGCTGTAACTACCATTTCCCACCCCCCTGAACCACTGTAGGGCAGGAGATTCATTCATGAGTAAAATTAAGCACAGGAAGAAGGCTGCAGGGAAGATGTTTTAAGATTTAGCTTTTATTTTCTCATTACCCTACTCTGCTTTGACTAGTAATATATTAAGCTAATTTTCCCCAAGTCGAGTCTGTTTTGCCCATGATGGTAATTGGTGAGTGAGCTGTCCCTGTCCTTATACCATAAAGCTCTTGGGTCAAGATATGTTCTCTACCTTGTGCAGTTTAGAGAGGAATGATAGAGAAGCTTTGGTGGGCACCTCGTGTTCAGCCAGGGTCAACCCATCACAGGCATAAAAACATGAAATATAACATGAAAATCAAATAGAAGCCAAATGAAAATGCAAGCCAAGAAAGGAAGGGATTATCCAAGTAAGGATTCTTTTATGAGGGCAAATCAGGAAACCACTCAATTGTCCTGAGCCAACAGGACTGCCGTGCTAGTCCAGACGGGGCTCCACAGGAAATACTGAGTGCACATTTTTCACATTCTCACTCTAGATTGAGAAAGGTTCTGATTTTCTAGAGGCATATCAGTAAGACTTTTGGGAGACCATTTAAAATCGTGTAACTCAGGAATGCAAAGTGTGAGCCTGAAAACTACCATAACATCCAGTCATTACACTGTGCAGCACCAGGCTTAATAGATCTGATAAAGATTGCCTGTCTATAAAAACAACAAATTCTGCTTAGGTAAATGACACCTCACCTTTCCTTTGAAATAGCTTATCCATCTGATAGGTCCAGCCAACTGGTCCAACGAATTCCACACACACCAGAAACTCTGATTGTAACCATGACCAAATCAGAAGTTTGAAGTACTTTGCTCTGATATATCCTCCTTCAAGAGGAAACCTTCTTGCTATACATCCTGTCAGGAGAATTCAGCCTCTGAGCCTTTACTGGCAGAAACAGTATGGATGAACTTCAAAATTTTAGGTGATTTGAGTGCACAGTTCCTGTCTGCACATAAACAAAGTTCTCAAGAGCTCTGAGAACACATTTATTGTCCTAATTGCAAGACATCTTCATTGGCTAAAGCTCTATGGTTGGCTGGGATACACTAATGCCTATTTTATTTTTAACAGCCAAGATCAGCAACAGTGAAAACTAAATTCCAGGCTTGATGGGAGTTCAAACATTTATCACCAAAATTTGATCATGCCAGAGGTAGATAGGTAAGTGTAGTAAAGCCAAGGAATTGATCAAATATGGGAAAATGTGAACTACAGTTTTTTTCAGATAAGACTGATAACCACTCCTTCTTTCTATCCAGATGAATATTTCCTTAGTAAATACAAATTAAAAAAAGAAACAAAACAAAAAACATATTCAGTAAAACAGGTTTAGAAAATTCCCATCCTATGCATAAGCATGCTTCTCTGAGGAGGAAGGGAGCTGTAGGATAGAAGGTTGAAATTCAGTCAGATAAGTTTTGTCACATAGCATGCAATATGCAAAAAGATTTTTGAAGTATTTACTGCTTTAAAAGATATAGAGATTTTGCTTTAATTTTAACTATCACATGCTATTTTTTATGCTTTTTATCTTTAAAAGAACTAAATAAGGGAAAGAATCAATGAGTACAAATTCTTCCTATGTGTAATGTCCTGGTGCAAGATACCCTTTTGCTAGTCCTAGAACAGAAAGTCTATATCATTTGGCATGAAGATAGGACATCTAAACTAACCTCCTCACAAGAGTGTGTAAAATGTAGTAATTAATGCTATATCCTTCCCTTAACCAGTGGATTCACATGCAGTTAATCATGAATAATACAATCAAAGATGCTGTTAGCATAGTTCAGGAAAAATCTATACAATTTATTGTTAAATACTGAGACAGATGTGTGGAGTAAGTTTGATGGTCAGCTATGACAGAATGTATAGACCAAACAAAAAAAACCCTACAACAAATCTATTGCCAAAAATCAACTCACACATCATTTGCTTTTCCATTTAAGCTCAACTTTGATGGATACTACTGTTTACTACAGCACTAAAATGATGCACAAATATGAGTTGATCTAAATTCTTCAATATTTAACATGGTTTGTACACCATAAACAGCTGCTCACATAATGTGGAAATTCTGAAACTATTTCGAAGTCTATGTAAGCCTCAACTTAAGCCAGAAAAAAAAAGTACTGGATTGTTTTGGATTGTTTTGTATGTATTACCAGTTTTTGACAAGCAAGGCAATTTTGCACTTCAATGAAGTCAAGATTGCAAATTTAGCATGAAGTGAAGTAGCATTCAGCAGCTGAGCTGAGGTTCAAGGGAAGGGGATCATCAGCACAGCAATATGCAGTACTGAACTGACAAACTTAGTCATCTTGTTACAGAACAAAGAGAGCTGGTAACAACCACAGTGCATATTTCCTATGATATGGCCAGCCTAGAATCTGTAAAACAAACAAGAACATAATTTAAAAGTCACAAGTCAAGTCCTGGGGAGAATGCAGCAATGATAAAAGTGATTACCAGGACATCAGGGAACTTAATCCTTAGGACTATATTTAAAAACAAAAGCCGTGAGAGCACTGCAAGCTGTGAGAAACTCTTGTGTTGTACAGCATTGTACAGTCAGCTGTTCCACGCAGCTCAAGAGCATCTTTCCATAGCCTGTTAGTGCTCTACATAGCAGCTTTAAATCAGTCTCTGTAATTTTAAATTTCTTCACAGTTTTTATGATGGACATATCCTTTTGAGATGTGAATCTAAAATAAGCAGTTCCTACTGCCTGAGCTAACAGAGTACCAGTAGTGCTCAGCATGGAAAATCCCCTTCTTTGGACCTCTGATCACTAGGAAGCACAGCCATCATCAACTCCTGAAAAACAGGTGCACATTAAAACTAGAACCATATATTGGCAATATAATTTAAATGTAATCTTCCTCAGAACTCCTTGGAAAACAGCTCAGCAGTTGTAGGGTTGGATATACAGACACATCTGAAGACCTATGTCAGGCTCACCCTGTGACAGAGTTTCACAGCATCACTGTGCAAAATCCCAGGGCTGCTTTTGCACTGTTTGTTTACTCAAGTGGAGAGCTCACAGCTGCAGGTCAATACATTTTCTAGTTCACAACAGATCTTTGCCACAGGATATCACTAAAATGGTATCTCTCCCTGGGACTGAGGTAGTACCATACTTAAAGCAGTAGCTTGTCTTTTCCCAGGGATAAACGCACAGCAGAATTTACAAGTCACAACACCACCATCTGGTACCAGTTCTAGTGGGAGAGAGAGCTAACACTTCGACATCCAGCAAGCAGCTGTCAAAGCTGGAGAGAAGTGCCCCGGGTAGGATCACAGCCTAAATTACATGCCTTTGCAGAAGGACCCACCCAACTGTATCCAGCCCTTCCAGCTCCGAGCTCTTTCCTGAGGCGAGACAGCTAAGACACTGTAAAAAGACTGATGAAAAGACTGTCCTCCTCTACTGTAACCCAGCAACTGGGAAGGGAACATGGGTTTGGTGATAGGAGACCACTTCCCAAATCTGCCCTGAATGCCACAGGGATATCAACACAGGCTTTTCATATCTCAAGCATTTCCCCACCAGGACACTGGATACTCTAGGACAAGTGATCATCCTTCCTTGTTAGAGATGTTGCTTTCTTCACACTTCAGTCTTGCCCTTCCATTGCAGTGCATGCACAGACAAGCTGGCTCCAGAACCAACTCATCTCCTTCTGCATGGCCCCATATAAATTATTTAACATAACAAGGTCAGCTTCAATAGAAATTAACATGCTAAGGACTACGTAGCAGCCTGGCTACTAATCTAATTCTCCAGTATTGAAAACTTGAGGACTCAAGTCTGCTCAGACTCCCATGTGTGATTTGTGGGAGGCTGTATCTAATGGGCATGCTGGCCACTGAGTTGAAACAGGGTAAGAATCCACCAAAGAAGCATGGCAAACACTTGAGAAGCAGCAAGTCAGTTCTGTACATGCCTATCCAGGGAAATTTAGTAATTAAGCCTTTCAGGTGTCTAATCACCATTTTGCATACTTCATCTCCCTAAGTAAAAAATAAAACTCAAACACAAAACCAACCAGTGAAAAAAAAATTCCTGAAAAGGGCACTACAATCAAAGCGGCTTTAAAATTTCAAAAAATTTTAATTGATTATTAGACTAATCAGGCATGTAACAATGAGGTATTAGTAGAATGAAATAAAAACTGAATGGTCAATAAACATCTTCATGCTTTTATGTTAATTTTCCAAGGATACAATTAGAGTCTTTCATTACAGCACTACTAAAACTTCAATGAGACACAGGTAAATTAATATATAGGAGAGTCAGTAATGTATTATATGAGAGCACGGGCTTCCAATACCAGGAGAAGTAAATGAATCCCAAAAAAAATTCATGCAAAAATTAGAAGGCTTAGAGCAACCAAAGTATGACATCACTTACTGTTTAGTTACAACAAAATTGTTTGTATGGTAATTTAGTAAGATTTTACTATTAAAATCTACCATAGTGGCTTTTATCCTTACCAATCCTTCCTAGGAAAACAGTCTGTTCTTCTGGGAGGACATTGTATAGCCTGCCAAATTCACACTATTTGACATTTATCAGGGAAGCAGCATGTTTTCATCAGTGTAAATAATGCTGCTTGTCCCAAATCCCACTGAGTCACCATATTGACCTGCTGCGAGCAAAAGCAAAACTTGGAGGAGAAATCTACCCTGCTTTACTACTGTGTTGCAGAGCCAGTCAATCAGAATTTCACTGGAATAATACTAGAGATTTTGGGTTACCTTATAGAGCCCTGGAATATGACCAAGTAAAAGCTCCACCTGCCACAAAACACAATGAATTGTAGTCCATAGTTCTGACAGTGCAGAGAGCAGTGCAAATTATTTGGAAAGGAAAAACAAAGGGGAGATAAGTTACAAAAGCCAGTCCACTATCCACTCTGCTTATTTTGCAATCTTAATTCTGATGGGAGGGGGAAAGAGGCAAGAAGAGCACTCCATTCTATGTTCTACCACTAGAAGGGCAAAAAAGTGCACAAAGTAGGAGGAAAGTTAATAGAAGGTTATTAAAGAAACATAAATTACAAAAACCTTTTTTAAAGAAATGGATGCCAAATTTATGCCAAATAAACCTATCCACCTGTGTGCTGCCTAAAAGCCTTACACATGGCAAACGTATATATATGTATTTAAATGTAAGTATGCATATATATGATTCTTAAGCACTAGCATGCACAGTTCTTAAAGATTTTATTTATATTATGACAAAATGAAAGAACTGAAAACATAACTATGGTAGGGAACAAATCTATTAGCCTAAGTCATGCTCCAACGAACTGTGGAGGGAGGTGATTTTTGTAACATCTCTGAAACAAAGAAGAATGTCTGATTAAGAACCAAGGACCTTAGTTATTTTCTGTATCTTTCAATTTTCGTTGACCTTAATGCTGTAGTTAAATTTGCTTTAGTGGTGTGCTGAAAGTGCTTGGAACACTCATTCCCTTGTAGATTTTCCCAAGCCACTCAATACTTATTACTTCTGATTTCCAATTTTCATGTAAAAATGAAGTCAGCCAGAAATCAGCTGGGAAACTCAAATGTGATTTGGTGTCATTGGATGCACCAGTATTGAAAACTGTGTGGAGGGGTAATAAAACTAAAGTGTAAATATAAATGCATGAAAAAGTTCAAGCAGAAAATATGAAGAGTCTTGCATTCAGGGACATCATTTCATACTAACCATCACAGGGAAAACTATAAATTCCCCAACAATTTTCAGTGGGAGGTTTGATGCTGGACAATCTGAACATTTTACCCTCATAAAGGATTGCCCTTGACTCGATGTTTCTGAAATGCTACCACTTTTCTTTTGACTATGTAACATTTCCCTCTGCAAAAAGAGATTTTTTTAAAAGGGAGAAAATTGCCATTATATCAATAGAAGACATATCTGAACGCCTGAAACTGGTATTGGCAGGAAATTAACTTATTATTAAGCAGAAATATGCGTTGTATATTCTATTGAAAAAAACCATAATATGGCTTTTTGAGCATGGAAGTCTTTATGTTTTTGTAGTAGATCATCACAATGACAGAAAAAGACATTCACACATCTTTTTGGAATTCAAAACAATGGGATGCAGTATTTTTTAAAATAACTGCATTATGCTTTGGTTTCCAAAAAGAAGTCTTATCCTAATATTAAATAAAGTCTTCCACTACTTGCAGTAAACATTGTCAGTATTTTTGCATGAGATGAATGACAGCCAAGTATATCCTTCATATTTCCTTGTCTACTTTGTGACAGTTCATTTTAATATTTACAGGAAATTGAAGAATGATCAATTGTAACATTTCCTAGTAAGGCTTGGAGAAGATAGCACTCCAGAAGGACTTTTTGTTATCCACCAGGTGCTGCAACTAAACTTCTGCTTCTTTTTGTTCATATTGCAAAAAACCTGCCAAAAACCATTTTCACTACAACAAGAAAAAAACTTCATTGTCCACCTTTAAATCCCAACAGTTTTGATCAAACACCCTGTCATTTTTTATCTTCATTATAACTGAATTCTGGAATTCAGTGGAGTTTACATCACGGCTGGGTCAGAATCTAGGCACAAATTCCATACTACATTGCCTACTTCCATTAATTACTCTGCTCACTTTGCAGTTGAGAAATGTTTCTACTTACAGTTTAAATTCATTCCACAGCCCAACCATATTAAAGGTAGAGTAATATCAGGTTGTCGAAGAAAGACAAATTTTTTTTAATCAAGCACCTCGATTTGTGCTATTTAAAAAGACATATTAGGTGAAATATTAAAAAAAATTAATTTTGTGTCTCAAAATTATGCCCAAGTTATATTGTTTGAGCACATCTTTAGCTTTATACATTATGAACAGTGCCAGTTGATCAGTAGAACTGTCTAAGTCTAGTGAATCAAGTAAAAAACCAAAAACAAACAAAAACAAAACAAAAAACCAAAACTCAAAATAAACTAAACAAACAAAAAAAACCCTACAACTAAAACCAACAAAACAAAAGCCCCAAATGAACACAAAACACCCCCACAAAAAAAGCAAACAGGAAAAAAAAATCAAAAAACTAGCAAAACAGCAAAAAGGTAAATAAAATCAAGGAAGCATAAAAAGCCCCACAAAACATTGTACCTGAGCATCACAGCTAACAAAATATTTTATGAACTATTTTGGATCTGTTCTATCTTCAGGTACCCAAACATTAAAACTTCCCACTAAGTCACTGCAACCTTCTCCCAGGTGATCAATCTCTCCTATCTTTCAAGTAGCATTTAGTGCAAAATGTGCCAGTTGTTTACGACCTGCAGCCACTCTCATCCTATTTAAATCTGATGCTAGCATGATGATCTTGACTGTAAATCATCAACAACAAAAATGTTCACTAATGAAATTAGAGCAGCAGAAAATTGTTGACATGTCAAAGAAATTTTTCACATGGCACAGCAGCCTCCATTTGTATGGTTCTGGCCTTATATCTAGATGAACTTCTTGAGCCTGACGTCCTTCATTAGGATCTGAGTTTTAAATGCCACTGCCCTAAAAAAACCCTAACTATAACACCCTAGGCAGTGGAGAAGTACTGAAGCAGAAAAAAATGGTCATTATATTTAAAAGCTGAAATGGTGTCCAAACTGCAGGACTATTTAAGTCACATAAAGGAGATAGGTTATGCATCCATATAAGGAGTCCAGTAACCAGACCTCTGGCTCAAGTATTGCCATCAAGACCAAGCTGCTCTTCAGATACTTCCATTCATATATGAGGCAGGAAGGTTTAGCTCCACTTCACTATTGCTGGGACAAAGGAAGCTATTCTACTACTCCAAAGTAAGAACAAAGTAAGTGGTACTACTCTAGGTCTGGTACATATTTTGTACCTCTCCATTATGTCCATTTATTCAAATATGTATTCATTCAGATTCAAATAAAAAGTTTTGGTCCAGAGGTTAAAATTTTCAGTTTCACTTGAAGTCTAGACCTTAGACACAACAGTGTATCTGCTGACATCTCACCATTAATCAACTTCAGGGATTAAGAACAACAACAAAAAAATGGTACACTAAAAAAGTAGGTACCCTATCTATAACTTCAAGATTGTATGCAGCCCATCAGAACAATTTATCAGGCCAGCTTTTGTTCTGTAAGTCAGGAGTTTGGGGAACAGAGCTGGCCATCAGCCAGACTAATTGCTCTTGATGTCAGTTCACCAAGGGCTGCCAAAGGATCTCCATTTTTCTCCCACTATATCACATAACTTGAACTGTGCCCATGTGGACACACACATTTAGAGAGCTAGGGAATTACAGCTTGGAAATTCTTTTCAGGCCTGGATTTCTCCTGACTCTCAGGTCCATTCCCAGGCTGACAAGCTGACTACAGCTTCAGCTAGGGAGGAAATCTCCCAGGGTGATAATATGGTGAAAAACAGAGTGGAATTCATAATAAAGATTAACACCTGGTGTCTTTCCCGTGGGATACATCCTGAGGTACTGTCCCAAGAATGTTTTTCCCAGTTGTCCAATGAGCTACTGTCCTGTCCTAGCTGCACGTAACACACTTTAAATACGGGTTATCTGTACAATAAAGTTGGCCTTTTTTCCCCAAAGAGGTCCGTGTGTGTCGCTGTCCTTTCTCTCTCTATGCAGTGCAGTAACCACATGCCCATAAATGACTAAAAGATAAGGATTGTGTACCAGAGGAAATACATCTGAATCACACAAAAGCAGTATGCAGGCTGTCCACATGAGGACATTTCTCATAAACTTGTGAGGTGGATGCCAGTCACACAGCACCCAAGCACAGAGAGGAGAGTGTGCCTACATAGCAGGGAAGAGCTTGACCCCCAAGTTCTTCCATTAGATGCTACAGGACTTGCTAGAGACAAGGTGACATTTAACTGTCTCCAGAAAAGAGGGAGAAAAATTGAGAGTTACAACCTACTTGTGATTGAGTTTGGAGAAATAATTCCATTCAAAAAGGATTTTTTTGAGTCTGACCTGATTTTTCCCGAGTTTCACACTTTTAACAAACAGCTGAGGTTGAAGCTCATGTTACCAGTGTTTAGGAGTCTTTTTTTTTTTGAAGACTACTTTTCAGTAGCATTCTTCATCTCCAAAACTGGGTAGCTCTTTAAAAATAAACTTCATAGGAATACAGTGAAAAGGAAATAGTACAGAGGCATAAAAATAGACTCAGGAGTCCAATAACAAACTATAAATCATTCATTTCCATCACACATTGACTTGCAGCAACATTTCTGCTTTTTCTAACGAAAGTAGTTCAGAACATTTAGGGATAGATTCATTGTTTCTAAACAGAAAGCATTTTAACTTGCTCCCAAAACAAAGAAATCACAGGTAACCACAGTTTAAGTTACCTCTTCTTGACTTAGACATATTTCAGTGCTATCCTGCTGTGCCTGACAGAAAGTTTGTCCAAGTCCCTTGTGAACTCAAGGCAGACCTCAAAAAAACATGGATCTTACTCCTGGGATGTCTTCTGCAGACCTGGACTCCTCCTCATTGAAACGCATTAAGTTTGTATCAAGAAGTTAAAGACAAGAAGAAGGAAGAGTTGAAAAAGGGTAGGCAAGGGAAGAAATATAAGAAAATATTGAAGACTACCATGGCTAAAGTCAAACAAAGTGATAAAGGAACACAAGCTGCCTCTGCAGCTATTGCAGGCTTGCTCCTGCTACCCTCAGCCCAGTAAATTAGCTTGATGCCAGGATTGTTTTGTTGGAATTAACACAGTTCAGACTACTTAGCTAGCCTCTGAACTGCATTTAATGCTTACTTTAATCAATATATTCCTCAGTCACACCCATCATGCGGCTCCAAAAGAGTAAATATAATTACAGATGAGAACAACTTAGAAAAGCAGATAGCCCACATTTGCTACAGTAAGAATGTATTGGTTCTAGTGAAGAAATATATAATATGAAGTAATATATCCAAAACCGTTGATCATAATGATGAATGATAGGAGATGCCTTGGATCCAAGACAACTATAAAAGTTGTTTTGACTGAAAGGAGAAAAATAACTCACCACTTAAAATTCTAATTAATATTAGTATATATGAACTGATTCAATACAGAAAATCCACTTTAATTCTATGGTCATAAATTGGTCAAAGATACACCTGTCAAAAAAGGACTTCTAGTAATGTACCATTTATTTTACCAAAATTTACTATTAATATGCCTAATTTCTAATATCATCAGATAGAAAAATCTTCATATTCTATAAGTTTCATAGCCCAACTTTCTCCCTCATAGAATCCTTCAAGGACAATCCCACCATGTTATTTGAGGAAAAAAAAAAAAAAAAATCAAATGCATTAAACCATCCAGTCAATAATCCAGAATCAACAGCTCATAAAACAAAACCCTTATTTAAAAGTATAATGTCACCATGTTTGTTTTCCATAACAACCTCAATTGTCCATTAATTTTTCAGGGGACCTGTACAGATGGGATCTCAATTGCAAAGGAAGCAGGCAGAGACACCTCCATGCCATTCCAAGGTAGGCTAAAGTAAAGGGCTAAATAGGGATCTCCCCCTCCAAGTAGTAGAAGATCCAAAGCACATTGCAAATGGTGAGATAGTCAACAGAAAGAACTGTAAGGGTTAGGTATTCTGGTATCTTCTTTCCCAATTAGCATATACTTTCTCCCTGGGCTAAGTGAAAATTTTTAATTTTGGGAGACTGGAAATTTAGTATTACAGGCAAAGTCTGTTTGAAAAAAGTTTCAAGTTTAAAATACAACTTTTCCTGAGCTCTGGCAACTGTACTGCTACCAACAGAATTTCTATGACAATAGTGCCAGCACAGTACAGATTTTTTTTTTTTTAAATACTAACTGGGTCAAGAAATCAAGCCTATCATTGATCTATTGAGAAAAAAATGTCTAGATTTACGGTAAGAAACATTGTTTACAAATAGCATGCTACAGACCAGGTATTATCCTGCATTCTTTATGCACCACAAACTCAGCACTAATCCCAGTACCAAGGAAATTGAGATTTCATTATCTCTAGTAAATCAGTACTAACTAGACAGTATTTGTGCAGATCAAAAAAGACAGATTCATAATAAAGAATAAAGAAATAGTATAATAATAAAAGGTAAAATAATACATAATAATAAGGAATAAAATAAAATTCTAGATTAGTCCTTATAAACAAAATATAGCAAGGAGTATTTTACATGGGCTGGAAAGCAGGGTGTAACATCCATTTTAGGTTCTAGAGAAGTAAAGCAGTGATCCTAGCTTCTGTTCTGCACAGTGGGAGACCAGAAGTAATCCTCTAGTCATAGAAAAGATTGCACAACAGTTAAGCCTTTATAACAATAGCTGTGGCTCACCTTGTACAACTGTCTTGGAAGAGCAAAGTCTCAAATCTTAGTATGGGAATTAGGCAGAAAGCAGTGAAAAAAAATAAAAGTTCGAGGTACAATCAACACTATCACTCACTTACTCATGACATTAATGTGTAACCCCTTGAGTCGATTGCTCCCTTGGGTCCTTTCAAAATTTCCCAATCCATGAGAACACTCCCATATTTATCCCAGCAGTATTAATTAAGCAATGGAATAGAACTGTTCACATCTCATTTTATCTATCTTTCAAGTTGAAAGAAGATGTGTTTTATTGCTGCCTTTTATTTTTTTAATAATAATAGCAATAGTAATAATAACAACGATAGGAAAAAAACAGAAAGAGGAATTTCTCCAAAATGTGTATAAATGGCTAAGCATTTTACACTACTAACTTAAAGCAATTGTGTCCATGAATCAAGAGTTTTCTGAAGCCTCCATGAGAATAAGTATTATTAAGCTACCTGAGAAATCCACTGTTTTTCCTATTGTTTTAAATGAAATCTAATCAATAAACCTAGGATTAAAGTGTTCTTAAGTATTTTTTTTTCCTAGACATGCAAATAAAACCTGTCACCAAAAGCAGTATTTACTTTCACTCCTCAGGAGCAGCCAATATACTCTACTAAACTTCATGCTGCACAGTCAAGAAGCTTAGCATAAGCTCACAGCACTAATACGTCTGTGTACAAGGTGAACTCCGTGCTACTATAAACATATTTCTTGGTTCCTGTCTCTTACCAGTGGCCAATGGAGTGACAAATAACAAACTCTTCAGGAGCATATCTATCCTTTTAAGAAGAAAAGGGAGCTAACAAAACAACATAACCAGGAGATTGAAAACAGTATCTGCAGTAGGAGGGCAAAGAAGAAGAAAAATGGAAGTGGGTGGACAGCAGCTGTGCAGCTATAGAAAATGGAAGGGGTGGGAAGACAAAAATGAGAAGATGAATAGGAAAGGAGACAAACGAGATGTGAAGAGACAGAAGACAAAATTAACAAGAATTAGTCTAAAACAGCACTTCTTAAATCCTGGCTCAGCCAAAGGAAATTACAAAGTCAGCCTGACAGGAAGAGTAAGTAAATTACAATGCTGCTGTCAGCGTCTCACTTCTTGAGTGGTGCTGCCAAGAGTCAGTCATGGCTGCGAAGTGCTAGCCCAGTGTGGCTGGGACAGGTGCTGCAGTGGCCTTCTTAGCTACATGTCTTATGAATAGATGCTTCAGAGAGTAAGCACCATTTATTGGGAATAGGAAAAGAGAGGAAAGGGTAATCACCTATGAGCTCAACTGGAAAAGAGATTGAGCCTTTATTAGCTACTCCACACACTAAAACAGCTCCCACACAAGTCACACTTAATCCAAAGCATTAGGAAAGCAGGAAAGCATTTTGTTAAACAGACCCCAAAAACTTATCAGGAATTGAGGTGAACTACTATGCAAAGATACACAAATTACGTTAAAATTATATCTACAGTAAAAAAGTTTTCATCCAACATTCTTAAAAACTCCTGAAATTGTAACAGGTAAAGACAGAAAAATCTTCATAGGCACCTATGCAATGCAAGGAGAACTGTGATGTTTAGGGAAGTGGTCCAAGGTACAGCTGCAATGCTTTAACATTTTAATTCATTAAAGATATTAGCCACATAAGACAGCGTGATGCCCTTATAATCTGCAATATCTTGCCTTGTATAATCAGTCCATACAGAATCAATGTGGAAAAGGAAAGTAAGTTTCCTCAAGATTCCCATCCTAACTGGCCTTCACCAAAACACAAATAAACATAGAAGAGACTGCACCTATGGATGGGCATAATTGCCACCTCTCCCCTGAGTTTATTCAATAATGCAAATAAGAATCAAATAACGTTTTACAGAATTCTATGATTGAATATAGTGTAGTATTAGCTTTCCATTAACCTGATGTACAATGCATCATTAACTCAAAGGGAACCTGGGAGGAAGCTAAAGGCCCATTTTTACTGAGAAACACTACCAAAAATACAAAAATGTTTGCATAAACTGAAAACATACCGTGAATGTCTCTTCTGTACTTCTTTTCCTTTGTACTGGAGCAACTGGAAATTCAAGAAGGGACTTTACCGTCTTCCTTTTGGCTTTTTCCATTTGAATGTTAGTAAAATAGTTGACAGCAGCAAACTCAATGAGAGCAGAGAACACAAAGGCAAAGCAAACCGCTATGAACCAGTCCATGGCAGTAGCATAGGATACTTTTGGCAGTGAATGTCTTGCACTGATGCTCAGTGTCGTCATTGTCAGCACTGTGGTTATGCCTTCAAAAAAACAAAGCAACAGAACTGTTGAATCGAAGTAAAACAAAGCAAAAACTGGCAATCAGCCTCAAACAAAGACTTTTAAATCACTTGTGAGTCTTTCTCTGCTGCCTGTGAATATGGCATTAGATCTAAGTCACAGAAAGCTACACAAATCCATGAGCAGCTAAGGCCACAAACAGTTAATCACTTTTTAAAGAAGGTACAGAAAACCGTGACTTCAGCAGATCATCTACAACTCACAGAACAAAACACAGAAGCCTTCATTTCACATGTTTTTCACTTCAAGTTCAGTAGAACTTTTTACAAGTTATTTTCTAAACATTTGAATAAGATTTAAGTTGTTAAATTGGGGAGTACTCCTCAGACCACAACAAAAACGTGACTTTTCCTGTAAATTGTTCTGAACACCACCTATTATTCTGCATCTGTGCCTCTGATCACACTTGTAATCCAGGAGTCATTAAGTCATGACAAATTATTTTGGTGCTAAGGAAGAATATTATTTTAAGAACTCTGTTAGTTAAGAAACCATCAGGGTTTTTTACAGCGTTCTGCTACTAGTCAGCCAATGAAATTTGATTCAAAAGAACAACTTTAATTAAAAGGTGTGCAAGCATGAACACTGAACTCAAAAAATGGCCACTTCGTGGTAGTATTTCAAATTCTAGATAAAAACAAATTAATGGGTTCTTTTTTTCATGCAAAATATATCATACAAATGTAAAACCCCAAGTATGTAGGGAACATTGCATAAATCCTAGCATGATAACCTCAACGAGTGACTACAAATAGAGATGTCCTTACTCTTGTGAAAAGAACACTGTACCCATTCTAATTCAAGATGCAATTCTTATGCTCAGAAGAATTTAAACTCATTATTAATGTTTTTCAACAGATTCTTTACATCTCTATTTGCTAAATGATGGTGCTCCATCAAGGTAATATACAAAAAAAAAGCTTCACCTACACACTGGCATACAGAGAACTGGTCACAATTAAATCAGTCCTTCCTATTAAAGAAGAAAACTGAAAAAAGAGTAATAGCTAGGTCATGGGAACTCAAAGGATTTCTCAGAGTTTTCAGGAGATTAAAAAATACAGATTCAAGCTCACAAAACCTTCTTCAGTGGGAAAGTGTTGAGAACCACACCATTGAAAATGTTTAAGTCTGATAAAAAAAATTATGGAAAGTTGTTAGGGTTTTTTTTTTTTCCCTGGAGAAGACCCATCTCTTTTTAGGCCTACTCTGTCTAAGGGCCTCAGTAGACATTTGTCCACTTCAAGTAAAAAGTTTGTCTGAATTGTTTCTAAAAATGTTAGTTTAATAGATGTAAAATTAGGGTAAAGTGAAATAAATGACCAGACATTAACCAAAAACAAGCAGGAGATAGTACAGAATTAGTTTGCTGACAGTTTTTACCAGATTTTTCCCTATTAAATCATTCTTCTGGAAGACTTGGAGCTGCCAGTACTACTGCAGCATCTTGCCAGCATCTAGCAGTCTATAGAAAGGCTTGTAATAGAACATTCTCTTCCTGCTTTAGGCTGCTTTTAAAATGTTTTTATCCTATTTCTTTGTTAGGAAACATATTTCCATTTAGTTTTTCACACTTTGTCTTCCACTGAAGATTTTCTGTTCTTTTCACTGTGCCATCCCATTCAAGCTGTATTTTGAAGAGAGCACTTTTAATATCTTGTGATCATTTTGTTTTTGTAATTCATTTTCATGATGGCAGAGGTAGAAAGGAAAAAAAAGCACTAAATATGAAATTACAGTAACAGAACCTCAGCCTTACTCATAGCAAGCTTCCACTGATGACACAGATACCTCAAAACAAGACATTGGAACATCTCACACATTCCAAATCAATTTATTTTACAGGTATTCTATAAACCATGAGTTCAAGTACTTACACTACTGTCCACTGGAGGATAAACCTGATCTGGATGTAGACTAAGGACCTGAGTGTATTACTCAGAGCCAGGTCTTTCCAGCTTGCTCCCTCAAGCAGGTAGAATCCCTAGAGCTGAGCAGCCGTTTGCTACATATGACCATGTCACCCTTCTGGTCATATATTCCAAGTTTCTCTTCAGATTCCAAAGGTTCACATAACAACATTCTTCATACATCAATAGCAAAATTCACCCTGAATTTAAATTATTGCCTTGTTTCTGCAATAGCATGGAGTATACCCCAAAGCACTAAAAAGGCCTTTTCTAGTGAGAGTTATTAAAAGAGCAAGTACAAGAAAAAGTAAAAAGAATAAAAAAAGTAAATAATTACCAAATACAGTTCTAGCAGGAACAGATTCCTTGTTTATCCAAAATGAAACTTGAGAGAGGATCACGGTCATAATGCACGGGATATAGGTCTGAATCATAAAATAACCCATTTTCCGTCTGAGATGGAAATAAACTGTCATAACAATATATTCACCTAAAAAAAAAAATTCTCTGTGTATAAAATTTGTGTTTCAGACTCCCAAGTAGGATATTTAAGGTGTTGCTACACATATAACTTAACGTGTACAGAAAGATATCTTTTTTAGAACAAGAATGAATGAAGTTTTTTAAAAAATCCTAGAAACAGTAGGTCCTTACAAAGAAGTTGATATAAAAAATAGTATAATACAACTAATACTGGATTATATTCTACTGTATAAACATGGTTTTTAAAATCCTTTGGACAACTGTTGAAGAAGAGAATCCCAAGACACAATGCATCTCCTACCACAGTATCCATAACGTTGTGGTACCTACCTGATGAATAAAACAATAGAAACAATGACACACACCAAATGTTATGCAAGCATCTCAACTTTTTGCTAGGTTTATAAGTCAGCCCCACTATGATAACAAGCTAAATGCAACAATCATTGAGAAGAATTATAAATACTCTAAATTTACCTAAAATGTTATCATTCATATTAAGCAAACAGACCAAAAAAGCAGTTTTACCATAAACTCAATAAACTGTCTAAATAAAGCACTCCAGAAAGAGCCTTTTGGGACAGCAAAGACTTTTTTTATTAACTCATAATAATCTATATGCTGAGAAGTAAATTTCTAGTGAATTGCAAAATGCCATTTTATCTTTGAGTAAAATATCCATAGAGCAATACATCAAATATATTTGCTTTATTGGTTTCATTTTGACTATTTCACAAAACCCAAACCTGCTGATGCTTAGAAAATTATTCCAAATTTTAAAAATATTTTGGGAATATGCTTGTTTATCACCACACTGCTCATCAGTGATACTTCATTAATTTTGGATGCCTGTAGTTGCCATGTGCCTTATTTCTTACAGCACAAATCAGCAGAAGTATCTATTGTGACTAATGTATTTGTGACTACCCTTATCTGACTAGAGGGTTTTTATGGTTTTAATAACCCATTCTGTATGCTGTACTTCTATCCTGAGCTGTTTGTACCACCAAACAAAGGAAGTCTTTTGCACATAATGTGGATACAGTGCTGAGAAATTACTTCCTCACCCAGGCATCCTCTTGACTCTTCAAACTGCATTTTAAGCAGTGATTAAATGCTCATTTTGTCCCTTGGAGTAATGATCTCATTCTAGCTTTCTGAAAGACTGTCGCAATCTACTGTAATGAATCTGCAAATGTAAATCTCAAGGACAGAAACCTAATTCAGATTTACACTCTCAGCCCTTAATACATACCCTATGACATTCAGTAGAATAAAACTTACAGGAAGAAAAAGAAAAAAATCTTTAGGCAATATTACAGGTTATTTTTATCTCAAGTTGATTTTTACTGATGAGGTTCCTACCTGTAATAGATTTAATAGTTTCAGAGGATACCGTATGCCCGAGCAGGTCATACTGAACTAAACTGGAAGACTCCTCAGGAACTTCCACTGACTTCTCAGGTCCTTTTGTCCAGGTATAAATCATTTCACTCTTTGGATAAGCATCTACAACACAGCATCAGTTTGCATAAATAGGAAACTTTTCCTCATGCCTTACTAAGAACCCAAGCCAAACCTACTGAAACCAAACAGTAAAACACACATGAACGACTTCAGAAGATACCCTTCATGTTAAGTTACCCCCAAAAAGCCACCCTCAGAGTAGAATAAAAAAGAGATGAGGTTATTTGTCAAGTGTCACTGTCACACATAAATTCACTTCACTGGAATGTGAAGAGTAAATGCAAATCCCTTCTGGATCAGCCCTTATTGGGCATGCAAAGTTTATCTTTATTTTAGCAATTTCTAACTAAAAGTTTACTATTAAAATATACTAATCTAAAAAAAAAAAAAAGAGTATGTATAAGGAGGATATATTTTGAAGATTGGGTGCACATTACTTTACAGAAAAGAATGATCATACTAAAAACGACAATATTTTAAACTTCTGTTTAAAATATTTGCCAGAAACCATAGGTCAGTAAAAAATTCACAATGGCCCCAAAATAAGCACACACAAAGAAACATTTTACATTTAATGCAAAAGACATATCTTAGAGTAGCATTCAATCCCTACACAGTCTAAACTCCTGTTAAAATTGAATTAAATCAGTCTTACATTTGAAATGGCTGCATGTTATTTCAAGTTTCACTGTGGGAAACATGAGACTAGTGTTCAGCACAATTCCTGCTGAGTGGTGATTCTGTCTAAAGAGCTATTTCTGTGGATGAGCCCCCACTATCAAAGCCCCCCTATCATACAGCTGATACCAAAGACAAATCTTGCAGCACCTGGTCTCCACTGATGAAAAATTGTATCAGAGCAGTGTCTTTCATACCCCCATTCAGGTTGACTACCCAGCTGTATAAGCTAAATTTAGGCAATGAAAACCTCTGAAGGCACTCCAGCCATTTCTGACTTCAGAGCTCTGGGGTCAAGGAAAACAGATTAATGTCCAGCCATTGAAGGGTCTAAAGCAGAGAAGTCAGTGACCAAGAAGGCTTAAAAGAAAAACAAGATAGTTAATGGAGTGGACCAGCCATCTCCAGAGGGTCTCAGAGGTCTCTGCTTTTGATTCACATCCGGGAACCACAACTACCCTCTCTTGTTTGTTATGCTCCAAACTGTTCCTTCTATCCGAAGTTTGAACATTTTTCAAAAATCTACATCTGACTTCAAAGCAGAAAAGGAAAGTCATTTGCACTAAGATTTTTCTCACCAGTTAAAGAGTTATTTATCTAGTCTTAACTTGCCATGCAGACTCCTCTTACAGGCCAGCAGACGGACAATTACAACTAGAGGTCAAATCTCTGCCTATAACCTGCACCTCTTTCCTAAGATGCCAATGTGCTTCCACTGCCCGTAGAGAAAGACAACTAATTTGCTTCCCTAGGTGTCTTTTACCTGGCTGTTTTATCTTCTACAGAGAATCTCTCACTTCACTGAGTATCCAATTCCTCCCCAAGAACCAAGAAAAACTATATATTTCAAGCAATTGCTTAACCAGAATAGTGGGGTTTAACATAACAGCTGAATCGCTGCCTGCTTTTTAGTTCTCTGGGTTTAATTTCTGAGGTCCAAAATTGAAGTCCCAAGGACCTTAACAGGAGTTTTGACTGCATAGGGATTGCATATCAAGACATAACTGTAAATAAATTCAGAAAGTCTAGTAACTGCTCAAAATTTAATTCTACTATTTAAATTCTGTAGTTACGAGAAATTTCATAATTGCAACTTACAACTCCCAAATTTGAGAGGACAAGCATGACCATCCATGGGAAAATCCACTAATCTCATGGGACACTCTGCACTTATTGTAAGCCTATAATGGAACAAATTAAATAGTCTCTGGTTGCCATTTTGTCTAGGCAGTACAACTTTTGCATACAGTAATTGTAAGAAGTCAAACAAATACATTAGATACCTCATTGTGTATAGGATGGTGCCATTTCTCATTATTCTGAAGAGTTTATTTGGGGCTGTCATATTATGTGCAACAGACTTTTTCCCATTCCTGAAGAAAGTATCAGGAGTCCATACCTTCGAAACCATCAAGTTGTTAAGTCTTAAAATTTCAATAGGGCCATCATATTTTAATCTTTTATCTACCCATGTCTGACGAAAGAAGACATCCATTGTATATTCCTGTATTAAATTGCAGAAAAACAAAGATGAAATTTGCATGTGTGTTTCCTGTAAAAGAAGAAATACCTCAGGAGCAAAGAAATTATTAGAAAAATAAATCCTAAGTCCACTACACAAACATTTTTCCACCAATTAAAGTGTCTTGTGTACGTCTCAATAGCTTAATTTCTTACATTAGTCATATCAATAAACTGATACATATTTAATCATTACGGAATAATTAACCTAATTAGATTGCAGAAGCAGGTAACTGAATTTGAAGTCAAGCATATAATTGGAAATAAAATGATCTCTGACAAGAACTGTCAACAGATCTTTAAAGAAAATATATCCATAGATAGGTTGCTGTTGGCTAAATTGAAAATACAAGGACAAATGATTAGTTCCACTTCAAAGTTATGAGAGAAAACTTAATCTCATGGAAAGTAAGCTTTTAACTGAGGAAAGCTAAGTAAGTCCTTTGCCATGCCCACAAAACAGGGTTAATAAATTATACAGAAATTTGCATATAAATACGTCTTTTTAAAGTACGTAACTATCCCATTAACTTCCTCAGAAAAGCCACTGAGATGCTCCAAAGAAAACATGCAAACAATTGTAGAACTGCAGACACAGGCACATCATGAGAAATCATGTGTGAATGAATGGATGAAAGAATGCATTTCTCATCTCGGGAAGCTAAAGCATTTCACAAAAAAACTATCATTGAAAACAGTCACATAGAAGACTAAGTCCTTTCTAACTTACATTTTTGATTTTGTTGTTAAGCCAAACAATGTTTTCTAACTTCATTTCAAATTCTTCTGCATAATATTTCCATTGAAATTACTTGTAAGGCCATATCTATTTGCATTGGCAAGGAGGCATGTCTACTAGTGTAATGCATTTTAGGATTATATCTGTCTTCTTTTCCATGGCTGTATCCTCCCCTGTGATTTATAGTTAATCCATGAAAAGTGTTTCCTTTAGTGTCATTTCTTGCTGGCAACTTCATAGCTCATAAGAAGCAGTTTCTGTTATTAGCTTCTACCTGACAGATTTTGTAATATAAGATTTCAACCATTCTCATTACAAAATGAAAATGGGCACAAAAGCAACTAAAAAGACATTCTGATCATCCCCTGAATTGAGACCACAGCACACATCATTGTTGCAGCAAGTTTTATGAGAGCAGCCACATTCAGATTACATTGGGTCACTAATGGGTATATTAACTAAAGAGTATTCCACAAACTATTCCTGTATCCCTAAATAGCCTCCAAAATAATCCCTAATGAAGAAAGGGGACATATCAGCTGTAAACTCTCCTTTTGCAAGTTCCTTGCCTATCTTCAGTCCATGTTCTCACTTCTGCCTATATATATGCTCCAATATAACTAATAACTGCCCATGAAAATGAAACCTGAGAGATGCTATGCAGCCCTCACTGTAGATTTGAGGCACATATTACTAGATCTCCTTGGGATCACATTCTTTTACCCCTTCTCACTCTGATAAGCATCATACTGCACATGATAACCAATGAAGAGGTAAGATGCATTTCAACATGAGACTGCTGTCACAAATGTAGCTCTTGAAAAAATATCTTGCTATCATAGACCTTTCCACATAATAGAAATAAATCAGGTGCAATACAAAGTGAACAACAGCACTATATGGGAAGAAAATTACTACCCTGAAACTGCTTTTTCCATGAAGAAGTTCAGTTCAGCACATATGGCTGTGTTATTTCCATGGGACTTCTTGAATACGTTATAAAAAGATCAACTGCTCTATGATTCAAGGGTATTTCACTGTGTTTTAGAAGTTTATGAGAGTTTTGCTGGATTTGACCTTGAAAGCTAAAGCCATTCAGGCACAAATAACAGAACATGCAAATGTAATATTTCTCCTCTGTTACAATTTCATGCATGTCACTTGGATGTTTAATTTCTGCAGATACTTATGAAAACTCTTATCAGACAAACATTTGCTGAAGTGATGCTTAAAGGAGCACAAAGATCAGCAAAGGGCATTCGTCTGAAATGAAAACGTCAACAAGTATTTTTTAAATGATGTCATTATTATTCACCTGAGAATAACACAAGTTTTAGAAATGAAAAGCAATTTCAAAGAAATTACACATTTTCCCTACAGTAGACTTACTTAAACACTCCCTGCAAGGCTGAATTCTGCCTCTGTGCCGTGAAAATCTGTTTTAAATCCTATGAAGTGAATTTCTTAAGCCAGCCAAAACCCACTGAAAGTGTGACCAGAATCAGGCCTTATGTATCTAATTATAACCTGTAAATTAAGCTGTTACTAATCTTGCCTAATTTGCATGATTGACAGAACAGTACAGATGAAGCATCCACTCCTACTGCAGCTAATGGTTTCTCAGAACCAGGAAATGGCATTTTAATCCCAGAAATACATACCATTTCTACATCAGAAACAGGTCCAAAACTGGTGACATATATATCTGTTTTGACTTCAGTAACAGGACCTAATGTATGAAAAGGAAGTGAGCAAGAAAATTTGAATTTTGCAGGTCAACAATTCCCATAAATGATCCTGGTGTGTGAACAGTTACCGCTTTCAGGGTTCTGTGGATGAGCAAGAGCAAAACGCAAACAGAGGTCAATTCATATAAGTCTCAAATAAGAAGCACTGCTCAATTACCTTTACCACATAAGTAAATCAAAAGCAGCATTTCCATGCAAACCCCCATTCAGAAAACCAATGTTGACTCAAGGGCTAAGAAAACTGATGTCAAAAAATTAAAAGGCTCACTAAAAACGGTATTCTACTTAACAACAATCTCTGAATCCAGGAAATCCACATTCCTCAAAGCATTTATTATTATTAATATTTGGACCTACTGTTAATAACTCAACTACATACATTAGCATGCCATGCACTGAGCAATTTAGTATTGCAGGATCAAGAATTGCATCCCTTTCCTGAGATGTACTTAAGTGCTTTAATACTAATATCCAAAATAAAAGTTGGAGGTCAAAGTATTTTTGAGGGTTTGAATCAAGATCCACATTCTGCTACAATGCCTGTTTTGAAAGAACCAATGATACTTAGGACACTGCCAAAAACAGTGCACTGAGCAGAGGTTTTGCATTCTTACAGCAAATCAACCACCAGAGAAAGCAGTTCCATTTTAATGTATTAGTTCCTTTACTACCTTTAAATTTTAAAAGGGCATTCACTCTTCAGTACACTCTACATTTCCCCTTAAACCAAATACATGCACTAATTTCACTGGGATTTAGGTCTCTTCCTAATGTAAAAGTCTAGAAAGCTGCTAATCATTATCAGCTGCTATGATAATTTTGTGATCAAAGCATTAGCTAACAGTTTAATTCAGGTAATTAACTCACATTGTAAGTTTAAAAAAAGAAATCTACTGAAGGTCTTACCAAACAGTATCTGTTTGAAGAAACATGCATGATCTACAAATTCACAACCAGCTTCTAAACCCCTTCAACTCAAATTACTAAAGAGGATAAGTGGCTCAAGTCTGATAATTCGAGTTTTATCATAATATTTGCAATCTAAAAATGAAAGGAGGAAAGACCCAATAGAGTTAGCAGCAGAAGAATATGTCCCACTTGAAAATAAAAAAAAAAAATTTAAAAAATCATTCTTCACAGATGTCACTTTGAATCAAATGATAATAGATTTAAAAAAAAAAAAAAAAATAAGTAAGCAATGGGAAAACAGGCAACCTGAATATCTTGCACCTAGAACAAGTCTCAAGCTGTGAACAAAAAGTAAAAGAAAACCATGTAAAATTGTTTTACTACAGAATTTGCCAATTATTTAGAGAAGAAAAGCTAAGAATTTTTCATCTAAATGTCAAAAAGATTGCTTTGCTGTAGGCTAAGTTTCACAGAAGGGCATTTTTTCAAAATAACTCTAAAGAAAATTCACTGTACAACAGCTGGTAGCTCAGAGATCCCTGGAAAGTTGCATAGTTTGGCATGTGTGTCTTGAAGAGGTTTTAAGAAGCAACCCCCAAGTTCCAGATAACACATTTTCATGCCATGCCATTTGTTTTGCAATGGGTTACTCTCTAAATATATCAAATGGAAGCTGCTCCCTTTTCTACAAATAACAAAACGTTCATCCGTCAAGGAAATCCATGAGTGGTTAGATCACTCATTTGACTAACAGCATAGGCCAGTGACATTTCCTGAACATATTTATTTCTGGAGAGCAGAAGAGCTCCAAGAGATTAGAAGTGAAGACATTTATCTACAGTGTTAGAAAATAGGAGAGAAAAGCCCAGTCATACTTGCATGTAGAAATAGAAGAGATTGAATTACCACTGATCTCCCATAAGCACACTATTAAAATTTATCCAGGGTTGATTTAAATACATAAATATTTTTTTAATTTGAACTTGAAATGTTTCTGGAATCCGTTCTATAGAAGTGAAAAATTCATTTTCCCACATAGCTTTAATAAGAAAATACAGGAATTAGTCTTTATTACTCAATGATAAGAGAACACTGAATACTGCACTCAATTACTGCAAGAATCCCTTTCAGAAACTGAATTCAATATTCAGTATTCCCTTTTTACTGAGTAACAGAGACAATTCCCTGAATTCCTTTCAAGAACTGCTTTACTTGTTAGTTCTAAGAAACTAAATAGGAATAGTCCTTAAATAAACCCTAGACTTTTAAGTGTTTTTCCTCTGATGGTATAGCTCACAGAACACTGTAATTTCACAATCATACCAAACTGAACAAAGGGACAGATTTTCCCACAGGCACGAGCTGCTTCTCGTCAGAAACTGATTTCTTTTGTTTTATTAAATGATTACAGCTTCATGGGCAACAGGCATTGAGAGGCTTTTGCAACTTTGTTTTTTGAAGTTTCTCAGAAAGATGGGGAAAGCTAAGATCAAGAAGCTAATCTCCAAATCAGCAAGCCTACAACTTAAAGCTATTAGAAACACTATAGCAGCAGCACAAGACTAAAACTATGTTTGAGTTCACTCTCCAGTAACTGCTACTCTGTCGTCAAATATTTATTAGTATGATCCATGAGAAAGAAGGAAGCAGAAACTCTCAGGCAATTATGAGGCCACGAAATAGCGTTTACTTTTGGTTGCTTGTCCAACATGATGGCAGAAGAGTGACAAAACAGATGCTAAAATCACATTTTATTCCACTAGAAAATGGCAGATGAATGCGGATCTAGAAACACTTCAGACATCATAACAGTTATCCAGCTAGTACAGACTTACAAATCCTTGCTTTGCGGCCAAAACCTTGGCCAAACAGTTCAGTGTCTGGTAGGAGCAAAGACAGTGAAGCTGATTATCTCCTTAATCCTTTCTCTCCAATTGCAGTCCTTTCATGCTCCATGTCTTCCACCTACACTGGTCTTAACAGTTGTGAAATGACAAATCTTGGATTTTCTAGCACATCCCGGTACTTAATGCCAACCCAGGAGTATCTATGGCGACACCAATACCTCTTATTCTTCTTGTTCTAGAAGAAAACATAGTTGGTAACAATAGCGGGGGTATAAATAGTGAGTCATGCTGCTGCTTCTTTTTTAAACTATTATTAATCGTGGGAATTCCTGTCAACGAGGAGGTGATCTGTAGTCACCTAACCTACTTTTACCGGTGATTTAAGCAGCCCTCCAAAACGAATGTGTTGCACCACTTAATCAACTCAGGCTCTGCAAGCAGAAGATCCTATTAGAATCCTTAACGCTCTATTACTGGCAATAAAATGCAGTGAGTTGTGAGAAGGCAAATTAACTTTAAATATGACCATTTGGGCTTACCCCTCAATGGATCTTCACAAAGTATCTATCCACCACAAATCTTCAGGAATGCTGAAGAACTATTTATATCATACTGGTGTGTATTTTTATGTCAATGAAATAGGAGGAGAGTCCTACACACTGCAGTGGGAACAGTTACGTCTGAATCACTGCTTGCAAGATAATATACTTTAAAGAAGCTTAGGCAGGATTAAAAGCAACCCCTGCAAAAAGACAGAATAGTTCAGTGTTATAGATGTTACATGCGGGCTGAAGAAGTGATGGCAGGCCCTCACCCTGGGAAGAGGAACAAAGGAGAGCTCTCCCATGCATTTTATGTCTACATATGGGGTTGAACTGCAGCACAGCTCCCAGTGAAAGACTTCGGGCTCCATTATCCCTGCGTCTCCATAGGCAACTGTCACTGCAGAGATCTCTGCTGTATGTAAACACTCAAATCCTGCACAGGCTGTCTCTATATTGCAAATTTTGCCACCAAGGGTCCCACAACTAATCAGAAACATTAACAAACAAGTCTGTACAAAGGTTTCAACATACAAAGTACAATTTAAACACTGTGCAGTTATTGGTGCTATTATGAGATCAATCCCAGGATATATAAACCACATAAAATCCTATTACATCAGTTCCTACAATTACCAAAATAAAAAAAGGAGTTGCTACAGATTTTTTTTTTTTTAAATATAATTACATGAGAAAGATTTGGTGTTTTCTCTTCCAAATTCTTGCTGCCTGAATAGGGTTGACATTTTTTAAGTGAGGGAAAAAAAGAAAAAACCCCATCATATGAAACATGTTCTCTTGTTTCATTCTATCAGAAAGAACAGCTACAGCTAAGGACACCTGCTATATGTAAGAATTCTGTTCAGAAGCCAAAACTAGGTAGGACATTTTAAAAAACTTAATGCAGAATTGAAACACATGGGCTACATTCTCTACCAAAAGACAATACAACAAACACAGCAGCACACAATAACCTTTGTCTCTATGTATGCTCATCCATCAGCATGACTCAACCTGAAAAAGGAAAAGTATACCTCCAGAAATTAGGAGATTACTGGTTTTTTGCCTATTTATCAGCAAAACATCTCTGCTGAGACAGCCAATAAGCCTAATACTGGTGCCAGTTTTCATGATGTGGACACCTGTCTACTAAGAACTGGACTAAGAATATCAGCTAATTTTATACAGATCACTGAACAACAGACAGATGGTAATGACTTCAAGCATTACTAACCGAGGCCAAATTCAAATCTGTCACCTACAGGTATCTAACACCATATCCTGTTAAGCCTTGAGTCATCAACTTTCACCAGCTGAGAAAGAATGGACAACTGCTGGGGAAAAAAATGACCCGCTTCACTTTTTAATGCTCACTTCAAGTCCATTTGCAATCTAAATAGTAAAAACAAATTATAATATCCATTATGCTGAGCAATGGAACCTTTAAGGTATGCTTGAGTTCCTAGTAAGAGCAAATAATCATGTAGATATTTTTATTTTCTCTAAAAACAGAAAATGCCTTTGCTCTTCAAATATATTCCTTGTTTATTTTCTGACTAAAGTCCTGCATAGACAGGAAATGAAACTCTTCAGAAATGCTGTTCTTCAGCTGAACAACACACAGACTAGAGGGGGAGAGAATCCTTCTCCTACCCTTCCTAGGGGAGACAATGGCCAATATATTTAATTCCACCAAGTTCTCAGCTGCACTTCCACAGTTACAAAATCATGAGAAAGAATACAAAAGGAGGAAGAAAAGAAAAAGGGAAATGAATGAACACAGTCCCATTCCTTCTATCTAGGAGTCAGTAGCGGATGTGGCAATTTCCAAAGAGAAAGCCACAGAGCTAACCCCAGTAGTTGATAGTGAGATTCAAAACTTATGCCAGGTTCTACCTCACACAAACAAACAAAACTCAGGAAGGGAGGGGGCTCCCACTTTCAGGCTGTGGGTGATGCTGAAGCTTGTAATCAGAGGGTTTCACAGCCGACCTAAGAACTTTGGGTGGAAGGCCAAGTCACACACCACTTTCTTTCTTCCTTTGGCCTGGCCATACAATTGGCCATTAAAAGCAAGACACCAGAGATCAGATGTCCTCTGTAAGGCACAATTCATTAAAATCAGCAGACACACAGTGCTGTCACCCTCATCAGCTTCAGTCTCCTTATTCCTTCCTGCATCCCAAAGTACAGGTTTAAGTTTGATTAGTTACTGTATCATAAAAATTTCAAAGTCATCATTAAATTTTTTTAAGTTACCATCCAATACAGGTTTGAATCAGCTCTTGCAGGGCATTGGTAATGTCAAGAGTCACTCAGAAGCCTGAAACCATGCAAGGGTTTAAAACGGCAAATCAGACCCAGGCTTTTTACTTCAAGTGAATAATGTTCCTTTCAAAGACTTTGGACTTCTACTGTCACTTTGAAACTAATCACCAGAAAAGTAATAAGGTGATTTTCAGAGAAAATACAGCTTGTGTAACTTTCAATACTTTTTCTTCATGTAATACACAAAATTTTAAAAGCAGATGAAAACTGTAGACAGGGTTTAGCTAGAAATGCTTCTACTTCAAACTTTTATGACTGAATCAAAATAGTACTCTGGTAGTACTTTTGAATTTTTCCAGCAGGTGATGATTTTAATTAATGACACTACAAGCAGCTTCTGTTAAAAACACTGGTTTTATAGAGTAGTTTTGACCAGGAAACCTACTTGGATTATAAATTGCATGCTGAAATTCACGATAATGATATAACAGAGCATGTAGAGGATGAACTAACTTCATTTCCATCACACCATTTTCAAACATCATACAGCATTACTTTACTCGTTAGTCCCTAAATACCTTCCATCTACTCAAATTCAAACCTCTTATGCATTTAAAGTCTTCCTGACAGCAGTTGCAGGGGTTTTCTTTCTTTCTTACATGAAACTGCCCATTCTGCTTTACTTCATTCAATTTCTAGGTGACATTTCTTTGTTTCTCTCTTTATATTCTCCCCCTGCCCCAACTTAATGAGAACTTTCCCTTAAATGGTCTTTAGCAACCCTTTTAATAAACCCTTCTGGTTTGGTTTTCCACACTACCAAACCTCACAGTGCCTAGTAAGGTGACAGCAACTTTTAAAGGTTATTAGATTAATTTAATAAAGCAGAATTAAAATGCAAGGTGTCAATCCAATGACATAGGGAACTTCATTCTGCTATCAGCCCTCAACACATGCCATGCTCCTGTGCCAGTACCACCAAGAGAAGCTTCCACATACTCCACTGGGGTTCACAACGCTCCTGGGAGACCAGATCCACATTTGCAAGCATGCTGGGGCAATTTAACTTCTCATCCATAGCTACCGAAAATTGTGCAAATTAATGATAGTATGGAGAATTCTGATCCAGCTGTAGGAATATTCCAAAATCAAACATTTTCTACTTTGCTCTGCACGTGAATTATCTTCATATATTTTTATTTGTGGTAACACTGGAACATGCCAGCAAAATTCAGAATTTGGCTACCTCCCTGAGTCTGATTTTAAACATAATTTGTGCCAGAGTTAGAAATATTTTCATCAATTTGTAGTTTAAAATCAGCATCAGTTAGTCCTCTGTGAGGCCTTTTGTTCTTAAAATAAAACCTTCGTTTCATTTCAGGCCTGTGAAAACTAGATGGTGAATCAGCTTCAAGAAGAAAACAAAAATAAGTATTCTGCTGTTCATCAGAAAGTGATGTAGCTTTAACATTACCAAAACACACTATACTTTCCATCTCTAAATATTCCCATACCCTCTGACATTTTGTTTGCAATGCTATAAACTAGTTAGTGACCCACTTTCAAGATACAAATCCCATTTTTGATAAAGATTCATCAGGAAAAAAAAAAACCAAAATATAAGTAAAAGTTGATATTCTCCATTTCAATAAATAGTCTGTAGTTATTATTCTGAGCAGTGTCAAAAAGTGAAATCGGATCAATTACAGAAATGTCTTTCTTTGGTTGGTTTTGTTGTTTGAATTTTTTTTAATCCAAAGTTGTTCTTCTCAAATCAGGTATAGATCATTTTCACTGTAAGGAGCTAGGTAGCCAAGCATCATTTTTAAAAGCAAAGTGTTTCCCCCCCAAGTTTTGCTTAAAAGTTCAAAACTCAAAGATGAGTGGTTAAATGTAAACCATAGAGATTATGAGGTTATGAGGAAGTAAGAAGCAAAATAATATCCATTTTGTGAAATATTGACCGAGGCTGAAATCTGAGTTTTTTCCTCCCTCTCTCATTTACTTCAATATTGCCAATGTGAAAGTTCAAGAATATACAAAGAACTTTTTCTCCTTGATTGCATTTTGCTGAAAGTCTGCCACACTTACAGGGGAAAAATACCTACTCTTGCAAAACATCCTGCAAAGGACAACTGTATTAAAATAAAAATCACCATATATTACATATTTAGTAGTTGTTTAATTTTGGAAATCTGATAATGCTCATAAAGCATCTTTGCTAGATGACTAATTAGTTGGCATTCAACCTAAAATGATGCCAAACTTAGCGCATCTCTTGTACGCGTGCAGAAGTGTCTGTAACCTCTCCACAAAGACTAAATTGCAAAAGACTATCAGTTCCCAATGACTCCTCCGGGTGTTAATAAATTTAGCTTCCTTCTCACTTAATGTGTAAGCTAACTTAAGAAGGCCTCATTTATTCCACACACTCAAAATAATAAGAGTGGTCCATGTGTGCCAGGTGCTGTTCTTTAACAATCACGATCATGCATGTGAGAGCACTGCATATGGCATGTGAGGAATGTGCTGGAATACATGTCAGTGTGGATGGATCACATGTATGGAGAAGGTACTTCCAGAGGAAGAAGAAAGTATTTCGCAACATAAACTTACGCAAGGATCTCATTCAACCCTGTATTGGAAGCAGCCTACAAAAACCTCGTTACAGCTTTGAGCACCATAGAAAGGTCTGTAGCATTTATTTCTAAATATTTTTATATTGTTTTTTACTTTCAAATTTGCATTTTTAATATCTTCGTTGCAGATTACAAAATAAACTTTTATTTTGCCTAGATCTTAATGATTTTTGGCTCCAAGTCCCTACACAAAAACATCAAAATCATAAAGAACAGCAAGTCTGGCTGCTTCTTCAGCATCACAAAACTGCATCTTAACAGCCTGGGGAAAGGAAGAGGCCCAAAACCCCCAAACGCAGAACATAAGTGAAGGCGAATTTGAAACTCCGCCACGTCCAATTCCTATACGGCAATTAAGTCTCCTACTTCTAAATCAAAACTGGAATTTCAGCAACTGTGGTGAAGAACTGGCACCTGAGCTCTGATTTTCTCTAACTAGTGGAACAGAATCCATCAGACCTAACCTCCTGGGCTGGTAAAAGTACACCTGTTTCTATTAGGACCCGATCGCGGCATTTACGTGTCAAAACCTGCCAAGAACGAGAAGAATCTGGGTGTTAGACAGGTCACTCCATCCCCACCAAGCCAACGCACACCGGCTTCAGTGCTTATTTTTCCTCCAGCGCAGCAGCAGCAGCCCGAGCCCGGGATGTGGGCAGAGCGGCAAAGCGGGGGCTGAGCCCAGGACCGCCCCAGCGGGGCCCCCACGGCCGGGACTGCGCAGCACCCCCGGGGCTTTCGGGCCAGGCGCTTTCCGGAGGGCTCAGACCCCGGAGCATGGAGCGGGGACACACCCCCGCCTTTTCGGTCAGTACCGGGTCGGTCCGAGCGGCGAGCGCTGCGTCCCCCGCCCCTGCCCAGCGACCCCCCGCCCGCCGCCGGCACCGCGCCGCCACCGTACCCCCAAATCCCGGTCGCAGCCGGTTGTCATAGCCATCCAGGAGGCTGTTCAGGATGCTGGTGAAATTCTCCGGCCACAATTTCTCCTCTTTTTTGATCTGCCCTGGCGGCCCGGTGAGACTGCGAGGCAAAGAGGGAGCGGGTGAGCGGAGCCGCCGGGAGCCCGCGGGAGCAGCGGCACCGGACCGACCGCCCGGGCCCCCCGGCGCCGCCGCCGGGCTACTCACCAGGTCGCCAGGCACAGGCAATGCAGGAGGGCGATGGAGAGACCCGAGGACATGGCGATGGCTGGCTCCTTGGCAGAAACCATCTTTGCATGCCATACTTCACGCCTGGGCACGTTAAACGCCTTGTCCGGGGCGGGGAGGGGGACGCGGGGCCCGGCGGGGGGGCGGCGGCGGCCCCCGGCGGTCCCACATGCGCGGCGCCCCGGTTGCCAAGCGCCCGGCACGGGCGGAGGAGCGGCGAGCGAGTTTCCCGCACCGTTAACTCTCTCGGGGCAACAGGCGCCGGTCCCGCCGCTCCCCCCGCCCCCGCCCCGCCCCGCCCGCGGCCCCGCGCTCCGCCCCGCGCTCCCCTCCCGGCCCGGCCGGCGGCCGCCGCTGCACCGGCGGCGTGCGGAGGTGGGGTGACAGGGCGGCCACGGAGCACGGGGGCGGCGCGGGGGTGACCGCGGTGGCGGAGCCTCCGCTCGTCCCGATCGCCTCTGCTCCCCGCGAGGGGAACAGAACCGAGAGCGGGGGCGAGCGGGGGTGATTAATTCCCCAGTGAGGAGGGTTTGGGAGCAGGAGGGTCTCTCCGCTCCGGTAGGAGAGGAGCTGGCAGGAGAGAGGTAGGAAGAGGAGGTGAAGGAAAGCTTTGACTTCAAGGTTAAAACACAGCGCGCCCAAAACAGATGGAAGCGAGTGGGTTATCCCAGGTTTCTAAACGCAAAAAAATGCCAGAATAAGGGAATCGTTTCACGTTATATCTGTTGGGTTTTTTCTTTTTTCTTTTCTTATCATTCCTATAATTAGGAAACATGATTTGATGACCCAAAAAAAATCCATTATGCAAGGTCCAAGGGATTCTGAAGAATTACGGTAAAATCCACTCAGAAGTGTTGTTAGATTGTCATAGGGTAGGGTATAGGGCAGGTTGGGTGGAAGGGGAGAACTGAGGGAAAGGAAGAGGACGGGGGGGGATGTGTTCCACACGCAGTAAGAATTGGCAACAAACAACTTGTTCTTCTGATCAAGTGTGGTGCAGAGACTATTGTTGAGGTTTGAAAATCAGTGTGCACGTCAATTTTAATGAGGGTGGTAAAATTCATCATGCACATAGGGCAGGTATTGTAATTGACTCAAAGACTACAGTACTGTCAATGCCGACAGTAAAAAGTCTTTATTCATTACTTACTACAGTATCTTTTAGCGCTGAAATGCCTGATTATCCTCAAAACTACTGTACACTTGAAATCTTCCTGATTGTACTTCAGAGTTTGTTCCAGCTAGGGTGCCCTTTGCTGATTCGTTTGAAAAACAATTAAAGCTGTGCTTGAAATCCATTTAGCCTGCTGACGCTGTTTATCTTTCAAAAAACTCTGTCTAGGCAGTCAGTTCTGCTTCCAATTTTAAAAGCCCTATTTAGGCCTCTGCAGATTACTAGTCTGCTTCCTGAGATTTTGACAAGGATGCTCATCTCCTGACTGCTTTACAGGATCCTGATCTGACTGCCATAGTGGAATGACAAATGTGCTGCCAAAACACCACTGAGTGGGGCAGCCTGCCTATGGATGGCACACGCGCTCTGTGCAGTGTTTACAGACCTGGACAACTCAGGCGCTAGGATGTCATGCCAAGGTCACTTCAGCTCTTGTGATGAGGCTCTGGGAGCAGCCTGTTTAACTCCACACACAGGTGAAAACCAGCACAACAGCCAGAGTCCACTGCTCTGTCTCCATTAGCAATCAGATCAGGAACAACAGAAGAATGGATGCACAGCTCTTCAGAAGTCTAATTTCACCAGAGCCAGATAAATTTCTCTGGGTTAATCAGACACTTGGGATCTTCTGTAAAGTGTTGTGATTTGTTTCTCTGGATCAATTTCTGCTCTAGCATGGACTATGCCAGCGGGGTACTGAGAAATGGCCTCCAGTAAAGAGAGTGTCTAGTTTTTCTCCCTTGAAATACAAAGTAAACCCTTATTGCAGAATATTGAAAATATTTCCTAGTGAGATTATTTTATATAGGGATACCTCAGTAAAATTCTGCTGGCAGAAGTGAAACTCAGAAAACTAAATTGAGGGCAATAGAGGGTAATTGAGAACTGGGCAGAATCCTGCTGGCTAGTCAGAAACTTGGAGCAAAACGTGTCTCTATGGCACTGTCACTTATTGCAGCTGCTGAGAAAGAAAACAAACATCCAGGCAGAGCTGGGGACACCCTTGGGTTTAGATTGTTTTAATACCTTCTGGATATGTATAGGTACCTGCGTGAGCTGAAATAGCAAAGTTGAGTGGTATTCACCAGTAATGATTTCACTACACGAATGTTGTGAGAAATGCAATCACACAACCCCCTCTCAAATCCATGCCTGAAGTCAGTAGTTCTGGTACAGCAAGGAACCAAAGAAATTCCCCTTTTCATCAAATCTAGAAACTGAGCTGGTCTTCGAATGATTTCCAAGTTCTTCATAGCAAAGAATAATATTAAGGATACCTTTTGTCTCTTCAGTACAGGTATTTCAGTGAAGTAACTGCAGTAACATTCAATAAAGGTAACATCAGATTACAAGATTTGTGGACATGCCATGCAAGGGCATGAAATACTCATGGCATATTCATGTTGTTTTTTCTAAGAAAATGTAGACATCTTCTCCTGCTGTCATATCAAGCCTGCCTCAGGTTGTATTGATGCAGTATCTTGGTGCCACATGAGTCCATTTACTCCCTACAAGTGCTAGAGATAGATGAAAATTCACTTTTTCTAAATCTAGAAAATTAATTCTAGCATGTCTCAAATTTATGAGTGGTCAATATCTCCCTTAAATCCAGCAATGATTACCAAGAAGTCCATAAGATTAATACCAAAATTAGGCTGTTGTCCTTGATATCTGAAAAACTATATCATTTGTAAATTGATAAAGCATTTACAAAACAAGAATGAAGGAAACTTAAAGTTCAAAATAACAGTAAACAGTCCTGTAAGCCACATATAGTACCTCTGAGTATTTTTTTATTACTTCTGATTTATGCATTGCTCTCCTTAATTTCAATATTTTCTGAATTACAATTTAAGAGCTATTCTAGGGGTTTTTTTGGTAAAGTATTTGTAGCATAGACACACAGAAGCTCCAGAGATGCTTCTTTGTCACCAGAAGATATATGCTGTTTTGAAAAGTGCTACTTCAAATGGTCTTTGATCTCTTCACAGAATATCTGGGTTATATCACCTCTCTAAAATAACTTGATGATTCCAAGAAGGATTTAGTGGTCACAGGCTGGATTGATGGTCCCCAGAAGTGTTTGCTGAATTCAGCATTTTCCAAGCTTCTCCAGCTTTTACCACCAATTCTTCCAAGATTCCTCTGAAGAAATCTCACCCATCAGGTACTATTGTAAGAAGGGGACTATTTTTGCCTGGCTCCATATGCTCAAAAAGCACTTGAATTTTTAAAATAGATTTTTATATTTTTTTTTACTGTCCCTATACTGATATATCTTACTACTGATTTTTGATGAAACAGGCATTCTGGCCAAGCCTCAAAAGCAGGTTTATCCAAAGCTATGGATCTTAAGTATAGCTTAATCCTTTTTTTTTTTGTACAACACAGAGAAGCAGATTTTTTCACCACTCTTCCCATTTCTACTTTACCGTCAGATAAGGTGGAAAGAAAAAGAAAGTCAGTTATTTTCCTGTGTTAGTCATTACCTAACCTTTACAGGTTTGAATTTTTTGGTTTGACTTTTTTTCTCTTGTAAACTATTGGCTTTATCAACACTACAGATTACATAGGTAAATTGCAGGTTCCATCCTTTCCCATAGGAGATTTAATTATTCAGCAGATTTTTACTTGATTTAGTTTTGACATCAGATCCATGAAGACAGACAAGGTAATATTGAAAAGGCTGTGAAAAATCTTTAATGCCCAGCTATATGTTGCATAGTTAAAACCTCTAACTCTTAGAAAAGAGAAGATAAAACTGAGATCACTGCCAAGTATCTCAATGTTTCTTTATGTAAATAGCTGAGACATAGATTTCTTGGATTTTTTTTAGTTTCTATCCATATCAGCAGAGTTTCTTACAGTCTTGAACAACCAACTTGTCTTCACATACATCCTTTCTTAAAAAATCAGGGGTTGAGTATCCATTCTTTGGAAAGCGTATACCCCGATCCCATTTTTGGCAGATGACCAAGAAAAGATACGGATACCTTTGCTGTACTAACTAAAGAATCTTTCATTCCTTTCTTCTCCAACATCTACACTGATTAAAGAGATCATATGAAACCTACATGTTTACCACAACTTTGATCTAGAGTTCAGAGAAAGTCTGTACTACCTATTCAGGGAAGAGTTTTCAATCAGTGGGGATACCAGGACACTGTGGGCCTTCACCTCTAGTGATGCACTTATGTTTAAAGAATGTAGATTGCGGGTCTAATGATTGAAACTTGAGTTCTGCTCTGGGAACAGTAAGATAGATGCATGAGCTCTTTCTGGCTTTTCTTCCAGTTCCAGCTTTCCCTGTAGTTCCATTTCCTGATGTAGTTCCAGAAGTCTTCTTTCCATGTTCCTATTTCAGCATCTGATCACAAAGTTTTTACCTATGCATTCTCTAAAGTACTTACAGTCTAGATAAACAAGACTAAGTAAGGACTGGTTACCGAAAAAAAAAAAAAAGTACTGTTATTTCTGTTTTGCTGGGAATAGAAATACATATAGCTTAAGCAGCAATGCAACACAATGTACAAAATGTAACTGCTTCCAATATAAGCAATGTGCAGCGGAACGGGAGCTTAATTCCAGTCCGCTGTGTCCCAGGTCAGTTTTCTAGTCATCTTATCTGTCTTTTCAAAGCACAGCATAAGCTCTAAGTAAAATTGAACCTTCAGCTGGCCCAGCTTTGCTTCACTTCCACGGCCAGAACTCCTACGAAACTGCAGGAGCTGATGCCGACATGCATTTAGCTGTGTATTTTTTCCTCCGACATATGGTATTTACAAGACTGCTCTACAGTACCATGGGTATTTTAACACATATGTCCTTGATTGCTGGGAATAAGACTAGAAAATCCTTTGAGTAGCAAATATATAAATGTATGTATGTATATATATATATATACATGCATATATTGCTATTACTGATTGCAAGAAGATTTATGTGGATTATAGTGATTGACACATGGATGTTTAAGGAGGTAAACTGTGAGCTTCATAATTAAGGGGACCTCTACTCTACACACTGCGAAGAAAATGTGTTTGTGGAAGCATTCACTGCAGGAACTGCAATTTGGGGCAAAAAGTATTGTTACCAAGAAAACACTAGAGGATTCATGTGATCATGACCTCTTCTTTCTCATCTGACCCCAATACTTTCCCAGCACACACACTCATAATTTGGCATGTCACTGACCCATGTCACATCTGCTGACAGGGCCATCAGGATAAGTTGCAGTCATCTCCTCAGCGGCAAAGTGGGGAATCAAGGAGACCCCGTGGTTTCCATCTCTAAAATAGGCATCCCCAGAAAAATAAGATAAGAAAACTCTCTTCGTGCAGGGGGAAATGCATATTTTCCTAAAAGCAATACAAATCTGTCTCTCTTTCATTTCATGGTAGCCAAGGTTGTGGGGATTAATCTGGGAAGCCCTGTATCCTGCCTTTTCTTGTCAGAGCTCCCACCTTTAATGCAAAATGTGTCAAAAAATTTGGTTGCCACAAGGAATGGTTGCAAATTCTGCATTATTCAGAAGTGACAGGCAGGGCAGAGAGGGGCAGGGGGCTGAGGCAGGGGAAGTTTGTGGGGGCTGCCATAGCTCTGAAGGAGAGGGGAGGAAGGAAGGCTGGATGCTCCCACTTGCAGTCTCCTTCAGATTCCTGCTTTCAGGCAGAGCCTGCTGCTCTGCCTACTGGTTTTAAGACAGCTGCACCCTGCTGCTGGCAACTGCTCCCAGAAGGAATAAGAGACAAGATGCACCAACAAACTGCCTTCCTGGAAGGCTTCATTGTTCCCAGCCATTACTTGTTTACTAATCCCAGAAGTATATGAGTCATGAGCAGATACCCAGGGAATACTTAAATATTCCATGGAAGCCACAAGTCTGGCCCTTGACTCAGAGCGAAGCCATTGGCAACAGCTCTAGTGATTTTCTTCCTGCCTTCCTGGTGCCTGGCTTGCACAAAATGAGGAGGAGCCTCGTTTTTCTTTAAAAAGGAGAAAGGAAAGAATTGCAAAGTCTCTGGATTGTATAATGCCAGGAAAAAACAGAAAATTTGTTTACAAGTACTGCATAAAGGACCCAAAATCCTACAGGCAGGTAAGTAAAACTGAGACTTCTGATCTCATGAACCCTGTGGGACTGACTTCTGGTTCTCAAATGTCTGAAGCTAGCAGTACTTAAGAGGCTGTGTTGATGCTGCTCTTCCCTCATGTTACCATGCTGGGGGGTTGGCGAGCTGTGCTCAACACTACCTCTTCACTGACAATGATGTTCAGCTAAGAACTTTGCTTTGGTTGGTTCATTTCTCAACACTGCTCCCTTTGCTGACGTCAAGCACACAGAGTAAAAGACTTTCCTTTCTACCTTGAAAGAAGTACATCCTTCCCAACATTTGGAAAAATATAATAGCAGCAGAAGCAAGAAATGCAGCCACTAAAAGGTATTCTGCATCCACCTTCTTACAAGAGATAGCTCATATAGTGGTACATCAAATATAGTCAAGCTTCCCTTATAATGAGAACATTTTTGTACTAAATAATGATATCAGCACATCTGTGCATTACGTCGAGAATATTCCCTTTCACATATTTTAGTATAAAAGCAAAGAGAATGATTGGTGGTGTTTGTGCAAATTGAGCTGTCAAGCAGACTGGCCCAGAGGTAAACAGCTGAACAAATTGGTGTTTAGACCTGTAAGCTCTGCTTGTAAAAGCAAAATTTGCCATTGTGGTAAAACACTAAATCTAAAAAAAGATGCGTAATTAGTCTGCTCTTCATTACCATCTGGTGGTTGTTGCATGGAGTGGCATTACTTGCATCTCAAAGTTAGTGAAGAAAAATTTCATATCCTTAAAAAGGAAAGGGCACTGTAGCAGCAGTGTGCAGCACAAGGGAGGTGGCTCTGTCTTATAGGCATTAATACAAAGGTATCAGGTGAAGAAAATACTGTAAGGATGAACAGGTAGAAAAGAAGTAAGAAGTATTTCTCTCAAGTATTTTGAGGTGTACCTGAGTTTCATTTGCAAGGAACTGAGAACTGCTTGGGGAGCAGTGTGCTCTTCTCTCCTGCTGACAGCAATGGCAGCTGAGATCATTTGACAAGATATTTGTTAGCCACTTTCCATAACTAGTTCCCAGATCTTCACTACTCACCCAGAGAGATATTTTATAGAGGCAGCCTAGCAGGGGAGCCTTGTCCTCAGTGGCAAGCAAGAAGGAGCTAATCCCGTTCTACAGCTAGATGACGGCTGGCTCACCTTTTGCACAGTGAATAGTCTCTGTATCTATCCACTCTATAGTCTCTACCTCTTCCCCTTCCCACACAATGATTCCCACACAAAGGGAAATTGTGGTGTAATTCAGCTTGGAAGCAACTTTTAGAAGTCATTGGTCCAAACTTCTCAAAGCACAGCCAGTCTCGAAGTTAGACCAGGTAGGTCAAGGGCCTCCAAGGAGTTCCTCACCCTTTTCAATCTTCCTGGAATATTTCTTATCCTTGGAATATTTTTTATGAAGGGATGGTAGTCTGCTCTTATATAGAGTGAAAGAAGTACAAAAATTGACAAAGTGCAATACCTTTTTGCTTTTACCTAAGTGTATTAATCAATAGGTAATTGACGTGCAGTGACAAGTCCACTCTAAGTAGTTTGCAACAGTATCAATATAAACTCCTGGACACAGCCTCAGAATGTACTGATTTGTGTACACCATGGGGTTGATCCAGTGCAGCTGCAGCATTTTGTGTCTTATGTACCAGACTGAATTTTTCAAGAACAGCATGATAGAAATTCATTATTATAATTATAAAATTCACAGGGCATAATGCACTTTAAAACTGAAATAGTTTTATACCTCAGTTGCTTTTTACATTTAAAGATGCACTCTTCAGAGTCTTTCTCAACTCTGTCGCTGATTTCCACGACCTTGGATAAGTCATTTAGGCCAAATCTTCTAACAAGTGTAGCTCATTCTATGTGCATCAATTTATATATAAGACTGACACAGACCTTATGGAGGTGAATACCCAAATCTGCACTTAAAATTTTGATCTCCACACCTCCATGTCTGAATTTCTTGTTCTTCAAATTTTAGAAAATACTTCCATATATTGCACGGATATTTGAAGGCATCAGTTAGATCAAATGCACACAGTGAATTTAAAACATATAGGAATATTAAGTATTATTACCAAATAGGTCAGTATTTAACCAATACCCATGCCCTTAGTAGTTTGGACATTTTGTCAACGCTCTGTCCCATTTCAGATGTTTAATACATAATCAGCTTTCTAAATATTTCTCTGCTGGATACAGATATGAGAGTACATGAGATTACCACTATCTGAGAAATACCCTGTCTTCATGAGCAGGCCTCCATCATCACCTCCCTCACCTCTTAGGCCACTTAGACATGAGAAATGAAGACTTCCACTGCTGATGGTGAAAATGAGTGGGTGGAAAATCCAAGGGACAAAAAGGAAGCTGAATATTTAACAGAGATAAATATACAATTCTAAGAGGCAGACTTCACAAGATGAATGGTTTTAAGAGGAGGAATAAGTTATCTTTGCTGCCTTATTAACCCAAAGCAATACGTGATCTTTTCCCTACCCAGAATGGAGAAGTAAAAATCTACCGTGACTTATGTATGATTTAGATACTAGGGTCATTTAGCTCCAAAACTCACTGAAGTAAACAAAAACCCTGCCACTCATGCAGGTGATTCTGGATCAGAACAAGATAGCATTTTTCATTCTGAGTTCCTAATTTACTATAGTGTTGGGGTTTTCTCTATATTTAAAATACTTTGTTTTCTTACAACCTCATTATTGTGATTTAATCCTCTTATGCAAATTTTCTAATTCTTCATTTCCCTATCTGACTACAGGCAGATTTTTTTTTCTTTCTCAAAGGGGAGTGAAAAGGAATTTTCCTTGTCTGCCACTCACATGTCCTAGCACCTTTCAGTGAAACACATTTTCAGATTTTCTGATAGCAAGACCTTGATAATGTCCAGAGCTGAAGTAAAAATTAAGCCTTAATATACCAGGTGAAGGGAAAGAAGCACTCTGAATCAATGAACAAGTCACTTAAGGAGACACTTAGCAAAACAAAGGAAGACACAACAAAGAGATTGAGAATATGAGAAGTCCACTCATGTGAATTATTTCAAAACCATCCCTTACAGTAGGAAAAGATGAGAGAGAAAAAATTCCAAATTATTAATATATTGATATTTGTTCTTTTGGCTTCTTCTGCACATAAAACTAAATCTTCTTTCAACCTCTATTCGTTTCTGTCCCAAAATGATATTAAAAACTGTCTGAAGCTAATATTGATATCACACAAATGCTTGATGCTGTTCAAGAGAAGCTCAAGGGAACAAGGGGAATGCTCCTGCATCCTTTATCTCAGCTTTTACTGCTTCCTGAGCTTTAACATGCTGCTGATTGCTCTAAAAGATAAGTCATGATGTTTCACCCTCTGAACTGGATTTGAAGGCAGCCACAAAAAGTCTTCAGTCTTTTCCAAAATGTGTGGACAGTGAATAAAGCAATACCCCATGCTGTTGAACCATCTCCCCTGAACACCTCTTCTCAGAGCAGTCATCCATGGGAGCATCCTTGTGCCCCTGTGCCCGCCACTGCAGTGGGAAGAGATACCAACAGGGGCTAAATAAACTAGTTGCAACCCAGTTCTGTGATCTGGCTAAGGAACACCTTTACTAGTTCCCTGTGTTCAATTTATTTTTTTCTTCAAATTCTTAACTTCGCACTTATTTTAGCCTTTATATTAAGATCCTTTTTCAACTAGCTAAAAGCAGCAAAAATGACAGGGCGCAATCCATTTCTCAGCATATGGACCACTTCCAGTGACTGCTGCCAGCCCACATGACGTATATAAATCATAGATTTGAGACCTGCACCCCTACATCACTTAAAGAGGTAAGTAAAATGACAAGTTATCTTATACTTCCCTGCTGACAGTGACTCCCAGCAGAAGAGGTTCACACGTGCTCTTTATTTCAGCAAGCCAGAAGCATCTATCTCACTCTCCAAATGTGCTCCTGAGGCAAGAAAGGAGTGTGCAAGCAGCTGGTGTGTAGGACTATTGCATTTGTTAAAATCATGCCCACATTGTTTTCTCCTAGCGTAGGTATGACTGTGCATGGTGATACCTAATGCTGTCATTTTCACGGCTGTAAATTGACAACAGAATTCCAGGGGAATTTGCCATCATCAAAGAAAACAGCCTGCAAGATTTCAGTCTGGCAGGTTTTATTGTTATATTTTGCTCTTTCCATAAAACTCACTCTTAAATGTGAGAGGTGACACATTTGTAAACATATTCTTGAAATACAATGCAAATTTTTCTTATTGTCACCTCCATCTTTGAAAGCAGCAGAGGACCTTGATAATGAGTGGAAATATAAAATGCCTACCTTTCATGAGGCAGGTGCAACAGTAAGATAAAGAACCATTTATATTTGTGATGCCCATTCTTGGCTCTGTTCTAGCTTTCCCTTTTTAGGGTTTTAACATATATAGGCACAACCTCTTTAAAAACAAGTAATATAAAATCTCAACTAAAATGTGTGTTTCCTTTCTTACTGAACTCAGCTGTTTGAGGAGTATGTGATTTGGAGTCTGGGTCTTCAGTGCACTAAGAATACTTTTGGGTAGATTTAATTTTAAAACTGGAAGTGATGGCCAATAGAAAAGGCCTGTGTTCAGCACCACTTTTCATCACAAATCAGATTTAAGTCAAAACTTCAAAACTTCTAATGCAAAACTAGTTTTGAGGAACAGCTAGCCAAGATCTTCAATCTTCTCAGCAATATAACACACCAAATAAGCAGAGGCTACTGGAGATTAAAAAGGAATTGGAGCTACCATTTCTATGGAAGAATTATAAACCAGAAGTACAGGAAGAATGCATTGTTACCACACTTTAAATCCACAAGATCACAAAATACTTGAAATTGGATGGAGTAGTTGAGTATCTCCTACTCAGCTGCAGAGCCAAGCTCAGTTTCTTTTCTGAGATGCATTAAACTCAAAGACCAGGCTGCTCAGGAGTATCTTTCAAATAAAAATGTCTTGAAAGTATGTAATACAAAAATGTATATTTTCTCAAAGAAAATTTAATTTTGATCCAGTTTTTACTTAATTCTTCTTGAGAAAGGAACTCTCGGAGCTACACACTTATGGAAGACATTGCCAGAGGAATTGCATATGTGACTAAATTCAGCCATTCTATCTCCTTATTGCTAGAAGAAAACAAGCTAGGCTCTTATTTACATGACTCACATTCACAAGTGTTTGTAGTGAGTGCATCACATCACTGAAATGGGACAAAGAGACACATTGCATTCTAGTGGTTCTGCGTGGTAAAATGCTTCTGAGTATGAGAATGCTACTCATAAAACCTGATAATTTAAATAGGGATTTCGAGTGAGCTGCTTCAGAAAACAATGAAAAAGCAAAGCTGGATAAAATTAATCCATTTATCAAAAAATAATTTCTGAGCCATTCCACTAACAGTGTTCTATTTCTTATGCTAAAATAACCCTGTACAAATCAAGACAGGAGCAGGCCTAAAAAGCGTAGAAGCAAAGTTCTCAATCCTACAAATATATAAGCACTTTGCCACAGTATGCATCAGCCTCTTAAAATCAAGGGAGCTGAAGAACTCTCCTAAGCATTTTACAGTCTTTTAAAACAAAGTACAATGTGCACTAGAAAGATCTTAATTGATCTTTACACGGTATAAAAAGAGGGATTAAAATGAAGCACAAAGATGATTTGTACCTTTTTCTTTCCTGAAACAAGAGTGAGGGCTTACTGATACACTCAAAGGAAAGGGAAATAGGTGAGGGTGAGGTTGTCTCTTTGGTGTGTAGCAGTACCATACTGTCTACACATCCCAGGATAAAGCACAAGTTCAGCATGTCAGTCCTCAGCTCTTCTCGATCCTTTGTGCAATTTTGCTGCTGCACTGAAACCCTCAAGGCACACTAAAAGTAATTCCAGCTTGCAGTTTTCTGCTGTTTGAGAAGATAGTTCATAAGCTCTATTTGATTCAAGGGATTACTGTAGATATAAAACAACAGTAGAGCTATCACTAAGCAGATGAAATAAGTGACCTATTTCATTACCTGCCTCTTTGTGTATAAATATGAACAAGATTTGGTTTTTACCTGCACAGGCAGTCATTTCATAATTCCAAGGTTTCACTTAATAGTTTTCAAACCTAACAATTCAGCTTAATTGATAAAAAAATTGATCTAAAATTTTTAACTTATATTATTGATATGATTATTGCAACATGTTGCCTGCTCAGTGCCAAGTAAAAAAAAAAAGTGTAACCATCCCAATTCTCATTTTTCTTTCAGCTGTGTATGTAGTATGAAAAATCCACACAGCAATTCCAATTGGACACAGATTAGGAGTATCCTGGATCTTCAAGTCCCTACTTGCAGTTTCTCAAAACCTGTCAATATCAAAACTATTAACATTTTCAGCCATCACCTCCACATACAAAGTCTACAGTATGAAGGACACAGATCATCTTTTTTGTTTCTCTGTTGTCTCTGAGCAGACACACGGAGACACCTACTTTCATTCTACTTTTAAGAAGGTATGAAATATCACTACAGAGAGATTGTATAGTCATAATTTTTGCATTTTTTCCCCTTTGTTTCTTTTAAACTTGCAGTCTTCCTGCCTACAGATCTTAACTAGTGGGACATAGAAAGAATTCCAAATTTCCCTTTTTTTCATTGATCTTGCTTTTTTTTTCCTAATTAGCCAACATTATCTGAGCAGGACATTATCTTTGTATGGTGGGCACTTTCTGATGACGAATTATAATGGGCAGTGCAGAAAAGGTATTAAATAAGTGGGAACATTAATTTGTGTAAGAAAAAAGATTCCTTCCTGAAAGTTTAAACATAATGAAGGTACAAAATGAACATGCATTTGGCCCAGGATAGTTTCTGCATCATGCTTTATGATTATATTATTTGTCTTGCTTCTAGGAAGCATTTGACATGCCTTAGAATATGAAAAAAAAAAGTCATGGTTAATATGTTAGAACTATTGTATTTCAATTGGTTTAGTTTATTATTGTTTATATTTACATTGTTAACACAGACCAGAAAATATATTTTAAAATTCTTATTTACAAGCTGTATGTCTATCTCATAGACCCTATACAATACTAAACCCAAAGTAAAAATGATTGGGAAAGAAATTTGGCACTATCATTGGCAATAGTTTCAAGGAAACTTATTGAACAACGGTATGAGCAAATAACCATAAGAAAAGACCATAAGAGCAGAAACTGAAGCCACCACAGGTGTTTGAAAACCAAACTGGGTTTGTACAAGGGGGTTACAGCTCCTACAGGCTGAGAGCTGGCTGCATCCCACCTCAGCACACTGCTGAGTGTCACTAAATAACACACATGGGTCAGGGTGGTACCTCTGCCATGGAACTTCATTTCACTGACAGAGGGGATAGGAAAGGTAATAGCAATAGAAATATTTAATTATTTCTGTCAAGGTGGACACTTCCATGCAGAGGACATGCACTTTTCTTGGTATAGTAGCTGTGTTATCTCCAGTCTTATTAAAAAACACAGATATACAGCTGCATATCTCAGAGAGAGAACTAAAAATATTGAGAACTACTGGCAAAACTCTCCAGATAAAGCTCCTAGAACTTTGGTCACTAAGCAGCCTGATTCCCAAAATTGCAAATTAGCCATCTACTTAGTTGCCTATGTTCTCGGGTGCTCAGGAACTTCCAAGATGCCCAAAGGCCATGTTGAGTACCCATCAGGTTTCACTCAGCCTGAGTGACTGAGCAAACCCTATTGGAGTGGATGGAAAGACATACTGCTGTGCTTTGAATCTAATTTATTGACTGCAGAAGCAGCTGCCATTGAAGCACATGTCAAAACCAGATCTGATGTCCAGATGTCTTGTCACCTCTATAAGCCTTTAGAAAACATTTGCAAACAATATTGACAAGATTTGAGAGTTAGCCCCTTCCCCATAGTCATTCATTTTGGATGTCTTTGTTCTTTGTACAAGAGGTTGTTAAATAGATCCTGAAGCAAGAACTATGTCACATGGAATGCTTTTATCAAAATTATGTCAAAATTCTTCCACACTGGTGGCCTGGAAAAGCATACTATATTCTCCTAGAAACAGATATCTGCAAAGAGAGCAGAACTTTAAATTCTTAATTCACTGACTACTTCAGCTGGCAACATGTGTGAGAAAGGAAGTCCTACTGATAATAATTTACCTTTTTCAGTCCTGAAAGCAATGGAAAACACATCTTAGACATGTTTCCATCATCCTCCCCATATGGCAAGAGAAATCCTTCTCATCCCCTCTGCTCTGGCTGTGTAATGCCATGCAGCTCCTCCTTTGTATGATTATTAAAATACCATATACATCTCTTTGTTTCAAAGCCCCCATTGCAGTTGTTTCAAAACCCAAGTTTAGAGCCTAGATGTCTGTTGCCTTCTGTTCTAGCCTTCTGATTGTTGATAAATTCTTTGTACAGTTTCTCACACTCTTTCTTATAAATAATGATTGTTTTACATTTCTCTTTAGAAGAAGGGATTAATAAACAGTTAATGGAACCTATGGAGTCAGGAGGTCTTACCCTCGCTGTCCAATCCATAGTCGTTGTTGAAATTCTGTAAATAGACATGTAATGTAAATAAAGTAATCCTTTTACTACATAAATCATCAAAGTCAAGAGTGTAAGTCTCTCTCTCTCCCTCTGTGTCCTAACGGCCACAGATGTCCCCAGTAATCAAGCTGTACAAAATGGAGTTGAATTTCAACAGTTTGGGTTTTATTTTTGGGATGTTCAGTGGAGGAAGCTCAAGGCTGGTCTCCAGAAGCCCGGACAGCTCAGTTGGGAGAGTTCTCAGAGGAACCAACTTGCCAGTAAGAACATCCTATTCCCTCCTGGAAGTATATTTGCTGGGCTGAGACATCCTCCTGATTGCAGGAGACCTGCAGGAGAGGCTTTGCTCATGCCTTCTCAGACCAGATGATAAGATCAGAAATTCACCTAAACCAGTTCAACTATAAATGGGCATTCAGTCCAGGGGCCAGACTACAGGTCATCTGAACTAAAGCTGCCCTGAAATGTGCAGCAGATTAAGAATTCTAGTAGAACAAATCCTTGCACTTATGCCTTAGGACAGATTTTGGCAAGCCATGGAGAGCAGTGGTTTCCCTTAAATAAAGCCATATCTGACTTTCATGTGGTTTACAACAAAGCTAAATGTAATGCTGCATACCATCAAGAAGTAAAAGGGACTATACAGATGCATGGTAAATCGTAATTCAGTGCTTCAGAAGAATTTTAGGTAATTTTATGATGGCTGTGTGTGGTATAACTCTAATTAAAAAGATATTCTTTGGTAGACAGCTATAGGCAGGATTTCTTTCTTTTTCTTCTTAAAGTGTTCCACTCAAGCCACAGCAATTATAATTGAAGAAAACTCTTTCCAAAAAGCAATCCTAAAGTACTCTCAAGTTAAACTGGGAGGGCACGTTTTTCAGCAGCTAATTACTGAACTAGGAGGAAAAGAAAAAAAAATAAAACATCTCAAAGAAAATAAAAAATATTTATTATATACTGTTACAAAGAACTGATAAAAGAATTACTTTCATAAACTTGTACACTTGTGGTTGGAGAAAGCAGATGTGAGATGAAAGACTCCCATAGTAATCTCTTAGGAAGCATGTTGTGCTCCTTCTCCAAGAGTGACAAATTTTCATAGAAAAATGCATTGTTCAAAAATTTGTCCCAAAAGATCCTCAAAACTATCACCAGGATATGTCACAAACTATATCAATATTGCAGCATTTTTCAAATATAGTGGCATATTTCAGCTACAAAAAACATCACCAAGTCTGCCATTTCTCAGAAACAAGTCTGCATGACGCTGAAGCAGACTCAAAAGCATCCAATACTTATTCCAAGGGCACCGCACACCGGACTGTGAAGCACACAGAGGAGATGGGTTGAACCTGAAAGGGCTAAATGTTATTTCTGTTGCGCTACGGTGTAGCGAAAGCGAGCGGCACCGGCAAAGCCATAAACTGTTCTCAGGGCTCACAGGAACAGTCTCTGCGTAATGAAGCGCAAGAGAGAACAGGTTACATTACAGCATCCATCCCGAGAGTCTTTTTTTTTTTTTTTTTTTTTAAAAAAAAAAAAAAAAAAAAAAAAAGGACAAAAATCGTGTTCTAAACGCAAGATCAATTACATTTGTTAAAAGGGAGCGTCGAGCGCTCCGCGGGGTGGGCGCGTCCTCAAGCCTCCCGGCGCCGGGCAAAACGCTACTTGCACCAAAACATGCCTTTTGTACCGAATTTGCCATTCCCCTTTCACTTCATGGCTAACATAACAGCGAGGGGAATTTTCTCGCCGAAGCGCCCTCAATGGCTATTCACAGTCTCTTGACGGGAAACCGGCGCTCCGGCGGCAGGGCCGTGCCCGGCGGTGGCAGCCCCTTCCCCACGGCAGATCGGGGCTCTCGGTGCCGCTGTGCCCCGCCGGCCGCGGGGCCCCGCCGCGCTCAGCGCTCCCGCGGCACCTGTTGCGGCGCCGCTCCCTCCGCACCCCGGCGCCCTCAGCCCTCCACGCCCTCAGTACCCCGGCGCCCTCATCCCTTCTCGCCCTCAGCCCACCGTACCCTCAGCCCCCCGTGCCCTCTGCCCTCCGCGCCCTCAGCCCTCTCCGCGCCCTCAGCCCTCTCCGCGCCCTCAGCCCTCTCCGCGCCCTCAGCCCTCGCCGCACCCGCAGCCCTCTCCGCACCCGCAGCCCTCTCCGCGCCCTCAGCCCTCTCCGCACCCTCAGCCCCCCATGCCCTCAGCCCTCTGTGCCCCCAGCAGCCCTCGGCGCGGCCGTGCCCGGGCGGGCAGAGGGGCGCCCCGGGGCCGCAGCGCTCCGCTCCGCGCATGCGTTCCGCTCGCGGGAATTGTTTCTCCTCGCCGCTCCGCACCAACTTCCAGTCCGCGGCTCGTCCCCCGTGAGGCGGCGGCCGGGATGGGGGAGGCTGCGAGGCGGGCCGGCCCGCGGGCGCTGCTGCTGCCGCTGGCGCTGGCCGTGGCGTGCGCGGCGCGCAGGTGAGCGCCGCCGGGGTGCGGACGGAGGGAGGCAGGAAGGCGCGGGGCCGCCCGGCCGCCTCTCTAACCGGCTTGTGCTTCTTCCCGCAGCGCCGATGGGCCCAGCAACATGTCCTACGTGAAGGAGACTGTGGACAGGCTGCTCCAAGGCTATGACATCCGCCTCCGCCCCGACTTCGGAGGTGAGCGCCCGCGCCCCCCCAACCCGTGCCCCGGCTCCCCCAGGTCCGCTAACGCCGCCTCCCGCTCCCCCCTCAGGTCCGCCCGTGGATGTGGGCATGCGGATAGAGATCGCCAGCATCGACGTGGTCTCAGAGGTCAACATGGTGAGTGACTCTTGGGCCGGGGCGGTGGAGCCCGCACGCCGCCCCGTCCGTGCTGGGGCTGCCGGAGCCCCGGGGCCCGCCCTGCCATCGGCCGGGAGCCCGGCTGCGCGGGGATGCGCTACCGAGCCACAGCGATCGCCGCAAAATAACCGAGCACGTCGCAGCTGCTAGGAAAAGTTGTTTGCGTTTTTGGGAAAATGTTGGCATGCCTGCGGCGGCACTTCAGAAGAGCTCCCTGCCTCGGTCAGAATACCTACTGCAGGTTTGAGGTTCTGTGTGCCTCTTGGCCTGGTTTGCCCTTTGCGTAGTCAGTAGCTACCGTCGAAAATGCTGGAGTTTCTTGAGCTGTGGCAGCAGATGGCCAGATGTGCGTGCTTTCATGTTAAATTATTGAAAGAGTTAGACGGTTCACTTTGCACACTAGTAGCCTTGAGTAAAAGGTGCAAAGAGAAAAATAAGAAGAACTTCTAGAAAACACTGTCTTGTAGAAGGGAAAAAAATAACAACACTGCAGAGTAAGTGTATAAGGATGTTTCTAGCTGTCAAAATCAGAAGTCTCATAGCTACAAGTGTGAAACATACTGCATTTGATTTCAGTTATCCTGCAGGAAGGAATGCTAATAGACAAGCAAGCTTAAAGAGCAAAAATGTGACTGTTTAGTGCCTGCCTCATTTGACATTCTTTTCCCAGAAGAAAACAATAAATCAGTTGCAAGTTTGAACGTTGTACAAAATCATGTTGAATTAGTCAGCATCATGGGCATTTTGGTCTCACTCTCTTTTCTTACGTTTGATCTCAGATGAAAATCTCAGATGCTTTCTGTACCTAAGGGAACACCTACTTAGTTAAAAGAAGCTTAGAAACCTTACATTTCCATCTTGATCAGCAGTTTATTTTAGTGGGTGATATTTGCTCATTTGAAATAATTTACCCAAGAGTGGGGATTTCTTCCTTGGTATATTATTTAATAGCTGTCATTAAAACAATCTTTTCATAGATTTTTTTTTTTTTTAAATTTTGTTTTCATACGTAGGTTTTTTCTGTTGTTTGTTATATATATCACAGCTTCTGCTTGTGTGTAACTGTTCTCCTGGTCTTCCTGTTGCTGTACTGTACTTTCAGGGAGGAACATGGTACAGACCACAGAGATAAAGCAGAGAAAACATAACATAGACCTGACCAAAATAGTCAAAGAACAAATCTACTCCAAGCTATTTCTACGACTCTGTAGTAGGATTGCTGCTTTCACACCTGGAAAATGCCAAACAAAGTGAAACACAAAAACACTTGTTCTGAAAAGCCCAGAACTTATCTTGTAAAGTCTCAACACCTGAAATACTGCTAATCTGTAGGGGAGTGGATGTCACAGTTTCCAATGGCAATCTTACAGGGCATTAATTGTGTTGCACCAGCTCATAGCATTTCTTAGTTGCATCCTGTACCTGTCAAAGCTTTTTTCTCTGTTCTAACACTTGCACAGCCTCTGGGAAAGAGAAGTTATATGCTAAATAGATTCTTTGAATAATCTCTGTGTGTAGGGGGCAGCTTGACTAAAATTGGTCAAAAAGTAAGAAAATTTTTTCATTTCCTACAATGTCACATCTCACAGAGCAAGGAAGCAACTGGTCACAGCTGTAGCTGTAGCCATTCCTGAAGGCAAAATATGGAGTCTCCATTCTAAATCAGTTGGAAAGGGCTTTCTGATATCACAAGTGCTACCAGTACATACCCGTATCTAATGTTCTGTGTTTATTGTGTTGTTAGAGATTATCTGCCTGGTTTTGGACAATGATCAGTAATTTCATCCATCATTGCAAAAACAAGACAATCGATATCTTGGCATAAGAAAAGGTTTTTTACCTAGTAAAGCAATGCTTTGTTCTAGTACTTTTTTTTATTTCTGAGAAATCACAGCCTTGAGATGCTTAATGTTGCAGTCACATGTAAGTCATTCATCTTCTTTTCCTTTAAACTGTGTCTTATAGATTTTTTTTTTAATTTATTTAGGAAGAGCTACTGTTCTGTGGCTTCAGAGCCAGAAATGTTTTTCGGTAGATCTTAATTTATAGTGTCCTCCAGCTGTAGGGCAGTTTTGTTGCTGAGGGAAACCAGTAATAGGAGCCAGGAGAGCAGTATCCTCATCATGTGAGGTCCTCCTGGCAAGGGAGTCTGGTTGGATCCACCACAGTTCAGTCAGTCTTATCCTAGCAGTATTGGAGGGAGTTGTCTTATCCCTTGGCTTTCCTCAGGAACATGAAACCTTATATCCAGAGTGACAGAGACACGTATTCCCAATCATGGTGTGCACAGAATTAAATGTCGTATTCCAGTCTCAATGCATAAATAAGAGTAAAAATTTATATGTAGGGAGAGAGAGACTATGAAGGAGGTGTTCTCCTTTGGTGTGTTGGGTGAGACATGGTCATGGCTGTAGATGTCTGCCATGTCAACAGACTGATTTGTATGTCCAAGTACATCCAATCCTTGAGTAAAAAGTTGAGATATAGGCACCAGAAATTTTTCTAATTCTGAGGGTACCAATAGTAGTAACTGTCTGTTCAAGCAGCTTGGCTGGTTGAAGTGGCTTGTTCTAATCTACTAGACTGTTGTGAAAAATTTTACTCAGTTAATGAACCAAGACTTGCATAGTCTTGAAATCAACTATTCTGGATTTTTTTCCTTTACTGCTCAGTCCTCATCTCCTCAGCTTGTTAAATAGCATTATTTTATACCTGCTTGGTAGTTTAATAATACTGCAGTGAGCTGCCATACCAACTTTTATAGGACGATTAATTGAAATGCTCATTCTTGCGACTCCCATTTGACATCAGATGTCTTGTCTTACGTTGATTTTTGCAGGTAATAGTCTGAAGAGCTTGTCATACAACAAACAAGCAGGAGAAGTAGAATGTAAACATCCTAGTGACCATTGCCTGGTTCTAACTATGCTTTCTCCCTAATATACCACGAGATAAGTTTTAATTTAGTTTTCCATCTGATTTTCACAGCCTTTCTACAGTAAGTGCACACATTACCTTCCAAAGGCACAAGGTAACCTTTGTTCTTGTCTCCGTTAATGACTGTTCAGCTAATTTTCATTCATGACAGAGCTCCTTAAATATAATAGACGTCTGCATGAACACAGAGTCCATTAAGAACCATGCTACGACTAGATCTATTAAGCTGCTGTGATATCTGGATTACTCTGATGCCTTTATGCAGTTAGCTGAAGGTGCTGCTTGTACATCAAGAATAAGCATGGGTAGAATGATAGGCAGTAATTAGCATCATGCTTCAGGGCAAGCAAACTAATAATGTATTGCTTCATCTACTAAGAAACAGTTGAGAGAAGTAACTGGACTCTAAAAAAATTCATATGCAGTACATGTTGTCATTTTCTTTAAAATGTGTTCCTTACTGAAGAAAAGGTGGTCAAACCTTTATAATAGGCAAAAGATGTCATGTACATGTCCTAAAGTTAAAAAATATGCATATGATAAAGAACCTTTTATAGAGTGGTTAAAAAAGACACCAAAGGGGAAAGGAAAAAAATAAAAGAAAAAATCCCTTTATTTTATATTGGGAACACTGTTCCCGACCTACCATACTGATTTTACACTGATGGTGATGTAGTTTCTGTGATCGCAGACTGAAGGTTTCATGTCCCAGCAATAAGAGGTAAAAGAAAACATGGAAATAAGCCACAAATCTTGCAGAGATTAGTTTAACATCCCAACCTGTTGCGTAACATTTTTTTTCCTCAGAAATAACTTATATGAGCTTAAACCACTCACTTTTTGTATTCTTTTTGTAAAGAAATAAGCCAACTGCATAAACATATATGTATTTATGATGTATGTACTTATATATATATATATACACACACATATAAACAGAAATTTTCCAGTTTGCCACGGAATCCTCCAGGGCCTAGGAGAGCAAAGGCCTTCCCCTTACTTTAGGGCTGATGTTAGCCCAGGTGGCTATAGCATCCTGCAGTGGTAGATGTTTAGCCAAGAGAAGCTGAATCTGTGGGCTGAAGCACCTGAGCTGGGTAATGCTTAGAACCAAGGCACTGAAAGTTTGACCATAAATCCTGAAGGCCACTGCTCATGCATTAGAAGCTCAAGCTCCAGAAATGGTAGAAGGGCTTTTGTGTGTGGACACAGGTTAAGACACTTTTTGGAGATTGAGAAAGACTTAAGCTGTGTTTACTGCTGTAGCCAGAATTTCACATATCTTATTCCTCCTTTCTGTCTTAATTAAGAATCTGAGAATTTAGCATGGTGGCTGTTGTGAATCTCAACGTAGGAAATAAATCCTAGGGAACCAAATTGGCATTATAAACCCCATCTCATACCTCTTTGCATCGGAGCAGCCAAGTCTCATTTTTTGTAATTGTAAGTCTGGTTCATATAGAGCTAAAATGTCAAAAATTCCTTTAGCCCCAGCCAGTGTGGCAACACAAATGATAATAAATGGTTCTTGGTCTAAATAGATACACATGAAGATGTTCATACAGATTAAACTATTTTTTTTCTAAAAATTCATAAAGCTTAATAATTATCAATGAAAATTTACTTAGCTGTAGCGCAGAAGAAGAAAGGAGAAATACTTTTTTGTTGTATAGCAACTATCCTAAAGAGCATAAAGGACATGCAAAGGCCTTTTATTAATATTAATTAATATTCTTAATATTCATAAGAATGTTCAGTAACTGATTTTTTTTTTAATCAATCATGGAAAAACTAATAAAGTAATGATACATAAGGGCCAGTTTATTTAATCACTGTCTATTCCAAAGGGGGTAATTATATTAGAGAGTAAAATGTGGAATGAATGTAGAAATGGGCAGCTTGAGGTTAAGCAACTGGATTACTGTTAGTGGATGTTTTGTTGGATCGTTTTTCAGATGACAAGAATAAGTATTTCTTCAACAAAATTGATAAATAGGCAAAACTTATAAAGCAATAATGTAAATGTTGTTTCATATGATCCAGAAATCTGATATATCTTAATTTTTCAAACATTGAAAATAGCTTCAGGGTTGATATAAGCTGTAGTCCGCATTTTCTTTTAGGCTGACAGGCACAATACTTTTCTGTTTTCAAGGCTTACACAAACTAGCTGTGGATGCCCTTTAGAACATACGTATATCTTTTGTCTAATGTTAAATGTTAATGCCACAGTTTCCCACAAGTGCAACTCTCCTAACTCCTGCAATCTACAGTTAATCAATTGTATCACAGTGGTGCCTATGACATTAAAGGGGTGACACATCCACTTTAGTAGTGGAAGCTTTAGAACCCATTTTGAGGTGTGTAGGATGTAACTGAATAAGGGCTATTCCTGCAAAGAGATAGGCTTTTTAGTTGTGTGGAGAGGAAAATGAAAAGATTTCCCCAGCACTGCCTGTTTAGTGTATCTGCCTCAAACAGCATGGCTGTGCTGTGACTGTTAGAAACATCCAGCTGGTGATCTGTTAATGTGCCCAAGTCCCACTGCTCAGTGGTACAAACCTTTTGAAACATTCATGGCCCCAAATGGTTGTTTAATAATGGAACAGTCAATGATTAACACAGAAAGACTCATTCCCCAAAATTAACTTATTTCTAAAGAAAGAAAAATAAATCCATAAAATCAAATTTTGTTTCTTTCCTTGTGTGCAGGACAGGGCAAGTAATTAAAAGTTTTCACTTTTTCCACAATTGCACTTCCCTTTTGCTTCTGATTTTAGATTTTACATCTGACTTCTGAAAGAGAATATCAGAACCTTCCAAACTAAGCGTTTTTCTTTTTAAGGTAATTCAAGGCATACACTTCAATGTCTGTAAAACTTAGTCCTTTTTTTTTAAAATCAGCTTTACTGTGTACTCTATTGCCTGAAAAGTTCCATACCTCCTCTAGGCCGTAATAATAAATTATCTACCAGCTGCAGCTCAGAGCTGGAGCTGAAGCTGTGCAACCAAGAGAGGGAACACTCACACCACCAGTTCACCCTGAGGTGGGAAAAGATGGAGGAACCTCAGTGGAGGTTTTGAGGAGGAACCTCAAAAGCTATTACCAGAAAGACCTGATCCTGTTCACAGTATTTTGTGACAGCAGAAACTGTTAAACCCAGAGATTGCTTTCATTCAGACGTAGCCCCAGCTGATGTGTTTTGTTGTATTCCAAACAGCAGCTGCTTGGCAGAAGTGTGGTTTATCATCTGCCATCCGTCTTAAGTGTGCTGTACTTTAAAGCGTCAGTAAAGGCCAGAAAAATTACTATGAGGTCTTCTAGCAAGTGATGAAAAAGTCCAAGATGGCTACTGGAAAGATTTTACACTTTAATGCTCTTTGAGACTCCTGATTTTCTTCTAGAAAGAGGACCCAGGATCTCAAGTATGCACTTTCATGCTTGTAGAATTCTCTCACATAAAAAATGCCTGTAACTTTGGCAGTGTTCCAGAAAACATATTAAAATGAAATTATTTCCACCCCAAGGGCTAAACTACTGCAAATATTTTCACAAGGAAATTGGTCATAGGAGTCACGGAATAATCTAGCAGAATAACACCAGATAATGCAGTTGATTCTTTCTTTAAGCAATAACTCTGTGTTAAAGTTTAGATGGAATGGAGAATGTAGAATATAGAATTTCTTGCCTATCCACTTTTACAATAACCTTTCAAGATTAAATGGTTGCTTTTTGCCAAAGCAGTGTCGCACTGAGGTTTGTTTCATCCTCTGCTGGGACAGATCCTTAATGGTTTATGTCATGAACTGAGGAAAGGTAATTTAAAAGATTCAAAGGCAGCTTCTAGAAAGCTGTATTATCACTCAGATATCACCTTATAACAAGATTGACTTGTATGGTTTTAAATGCTCACATTACAGTACATAGTTTCAAAGCAAAGATTAATGATTTCAGACTGCCAAACTTAATTAAAGGTTGGAATAAATGCTCTCCATTAAAACTCATCAATCCATTTGACTGAGATGGAAGAATTTCAGTCATATCTTTTTTAATTGCCTATAGAAAGGACCGAAGAGTTAGCAAAGTTAAAACTGTTGAAACAGATAAACGGTGTCTAAATATTATGCAGGATCTTAATCACAGTAAAAGAGGAGTGCAGTTAATTTCCCAGTATATTTTTAACCTGAAGAGCCTTGTAAGTGTAACTGAAGTAACATGAGTAAAAGTCAGTGTCAGGTAGATATGTTCATGCTTGTGTATCTCAGAAACTTCTGTAAGTACTAATTATTGCAGTGCACCGAGGACTCCTGTCCCATTCAACTGGACCAAATGCTGATAGTCCCATGTTTTCAATGAATATACTCACAGATAAAATTTCTTATGCCACTAAAATGAAGTACATATTAGCTCCACCAGCTCAACAGTTTACTCAGCAGCTTGCAGGAGCAGTTCAGCTCTCCAGTTTACATAATTTTTAAACCTTTGCTTCTTTATAATTTTCTGTTATTGTTGCTCTTCAACAACATGAGGGATTCCAAGCCTGGAATGATACCCTCCTCCCCTGTGTTCTTCCATTATGATATCTCCTTTCTTTAACCAGTGTTTCTTTTGTAAACCGTTAACTGATCAAAGTAATACACTGGTTGAGGAGAGACATGGATGAGGTTCGGAGGCTTCATTCACATTAGCAGATTTCACAGGCAGTGCAGCTTTGTCACTGGTTTCCTATTGAAGGGAACAAAACATGGGATTGACTGCCACCTGTAAATTCTAAAGTTAAATATTAATCTGGAGATGATTCTGACATATCACTCAGGCAGGCTTATTACCTGGGTTTATTGTGTAACCTTATGGTTTCAATGACTTTTGCACAGTTTCTATTTGGAAATGCAGGCAACAGTGGTGCTCCAGATCATAGAGAACAAATAAGTGGAAGAGGCACTGCTGAGGACAACCTGTTGTTCCAGGGAATAGTCAGGGCCTGATTCAGCAGGAAAGGACTGCTGGCCCAGCAGGGACCCTGCTGGTCTCTCTGCCTCTTTGCAGGGCCCATCAGGTCAAGCTGCTGTCATGGCAGATGGCTAATTCTTTTCAACAGATTTGAAACAGCAATACTGTGTTTCAGATTTTTTTTAATAGTACTATATAGAGCCTTTTACAATGCAGGCAACATTTTTTATGAATGCATCGTTGATTTTTTTCCAAGGATGTTTGTGGGGCTAGAAGGAACTTGCAATAAAGCAATTGTTGTGCTGGTTTCTTCTCATCCTAGTGATTATAATAATGAAGAATTCAGCACAGTGTTATGGAAAGAAATTTAAAAATATGGAGCTCTGTACCTAAAACATTATGAATCCATTAAACTCATTAGTATGCATAATTTTGCAATTTTTAGTCAAAAAAAATGGAAAGTCAGTATTTCATGTAATTTCCACTAAACAGAAGCAATCAATACAACATGTTGGAATATTCAGGAACTCTAGAGGAAGAACAAACTGGACAAACTTTATGCAACAGCAAGCCAAACGCAATTTTGAACCAATACACTTTGTTTGAAATACTGTATTAGCTAATACTTTTATATATCCATATGCTCTGGAGTCATCTTTTATAGAAATGCTATAGAAGAAAAATATATTTGACTTCTTGGTAGGGGAAAACATTATTCCCATTTAGTAGCCGTTCTTCCACTTCTGAATGTCAACTCCGAAGGGCTTCTCTGGAGTACATGGAGCATTGAAGTGCTTGGCTCACCTTATTCTTTGGTAAGGTTCCTTTGAAAATCAGTGAAGTTGCTTCAGTAATGAATCAAACCAACCTTATTCAAGGTGATTATATTTTCTTGCAGTAACTGCATTTTCTTGGAAAAATTTTGCCAGTAACGTGTAAACTCAAGACAATATAAACTGTTCTGAACACACACAGACATCAAGAAAAAAACTTTTAAAAATGCTTAATTGTTATAATGATGCTGCTGAGAAGCAAAATGCAAAAAGGAATGAAAATGAGCAAGTGAGAAAAAACAAGAAGTCTGTTACCCTCATGGGAATATATTCTCTGTCATTGCAGAGTCTTGGCTTGCAGACAACTTGGATTTCCTTGAAGCTTTTTTACAATTTTCCTGTTGCTATATTCATACATTCTAGCCTAGTGTTTAAATTAAGGGTTGGAGCAATCCCCAGTATCAACACAGGCTGGGATATGAACAGATCCAGAGCAGCCCTGTTGAGAAGGACTTGGGGGTGCTGGTAGATGAGAGGTTGGACATGACCCAGCCATGGGCACTCAACACCCTGTAAGCCAAACGTGTCCTGGGCTGCATCCAGAGCACCGTGGGCAGCAGGGCCAGGGCGGGGATTCTGCACCTCTGCTCTGGTGAGACCCCACTGCAGGGCTGCATCCAGCTCTGGGGTCCCAGCACAGGAAGGACATGGACCTGTTGGAGCAAGTCCAGAGGAAGCCACCAAGATGGTTGGAGGGATGGAGCTGCTCTTGTATGAAGAATTGGGATTGTTCAACCTGGAGAAAAGACCAAGGTAACCTAATTGCAGGCTTCCAACCCCTAAAGCAGCCTACAAGATGGAGAGGGATGTTTTACAAGGGCATGTAATGATAAGACAAGGGATAATGGCTTCAAATTGAAAGAAGTAGGCTTAGATTAGATAGTAGGAACAAATTCTTTACTGTGAGGGTGGTGAGGCAGTGTCACAGGTGGCCCAGGTAAGTTGTGGATGCCCCATCCCTGGAAGTGTCTAAGGCTGGGTTGGATGGGGCTCTGAGAAGCCTGGTCTAGTGAAGGCTCTCCCTGTCCATGGCAGGGGGTTTGGAGTTAGATGATCTTGTCCCTTCCAGTCATAACCATTCTGTGATGGTATAATTTAAACGTTGGTGTAAGAAGCTATCAGTCTTTCCAAGACTAATCTGAGACCTCAGTCTCCTTAGTCCATGCTGAGCCAGCTCCAGTGGAAACAAAATGAACATGAGCAACTACCTACGCATCTTCTTTTTTATTATTCACACCCACAACCATGTTATCAGAATGGCATGCAAGTTTTAAAAGTCACAAGTGGAAATCTCTTCTGTTCTTTGCAGGTAGAAATAAATTACCTTTGATTTTATTTGTATATTTGACTTTAAAATAAAGAAATCAAAATAGATCCATAATAGGAGCTTTGAATTTTGTACTGAAACTGGCAAAATGTGTGGGTGTTAATGCCTCTTCCTCCTTGTAATCACAACAGTGATTGTAGCAGCAGAACAAAGCTGTGAGTGGAGGTCCTTATTCCAAAGGTAAAGACAGTGATTCAGATGGCTTGGGTCATGCTCAGAAAGTGTTTTGGAGGCCAGTGTCTTAGATTTCACTCTTGTGTTCAGCAGGAGATCAGTGCCTACAGGGATTATATGTTGTTTGCTTTATGGAAGGAAAGAATCTCGGGAGAGATACCAAGTGGAACCAAATTTCTGTCCTTACATGGATTTTTGGATTGGTTTGTTTGTTTCACTTTCTCTGGCCCTCAATTGCTTCTCTGTTAAGATTTCTACCTTACAGGGATAGTATGGGAATTAAATGCATTGTATGAGCATTCATTTGGACAGTGAGCAAGTTTCTGCACACTCAGGTGGAAAGAAAAGGCATACAGCCTACAGCTAAAAAAGAATGCATCCCCTGTGACCAGTTATTTCAACACAGCATCATGGCTTATGACCCAGCTGGTCTGTTCATACATCTCTACAGCAATACTCCTGCGGTCCTGACAGGAATTTATTTCCTACTTACCTAGAGAGAAATCCCAAGAAAGCACAAGATGTTGCATAGTAATTACAATTTCCTCAGTGGTATTGCTGAATGACATATTGTGATATATCAAGAGGCAGCTGTGAATTTAACTTCAGTCATCACAGTACTTTGCCCAGTACAGTAGGTTTCCAGATGAACATAGTGAATGTAAGAATAGAGAGAAGTTTCTGAATACCACACAGCATCATGCATACTTTGTCAGCATTACTTTTCAAAGCACATACAATTCTGTGCTGGCTTGGGAAATCTTCATGTATTCATTATTTATTTAGCTTACATATTCACTCTAATATTTAAGAATATATTGTTTACAGATGATTTCACAGGAGAAGACAATAATGACAGTCATTTGTCAGAAGAATCAGACATCAAAATACTAAGCTTTCTCTTTTTTCTGTTTAGTGTTTGATGCCACTAAACACCTATTTCTTGTGATTAACAGAACAGGTAAGCAACTTGCATGATTATTCTGTTAGTAAGGCTATTTAACCTTACTTAATTTCAGAATATTATTTTCCCAGTTTTTGGAATATGATAACAACATGTAAAAGCAGAAGGTTTTGCTAATCATTAAAGAGGTGGCAGATTTTCACATTTATCCCTCAGTCATCATATTGCCTTTTGCAAGATATTACACGGCTGGCATGTGGGGAGGAAGAAACAATAAAGACCGGCACAAATTCTGCTTTCTGTCTCGCAAACTTACCAGGGCAGTTAGTATGAGCAAAAGTTTCCCTCTGTGGAAAAGACATTTTTCTTTATGTATTTGTGAAAGAGTTTTAGTGCACCCTAACAAACAATAGCCTTCATGCAAAGTGTGTGGCTGATAAATGAAAATACTCTTCCCAGGCCTGCCATTCTTATTTCTAAAGTGAACACTTACTTCACTGGGTACTCTGTCAGTGCCAGGCCCAATGTGCCCTTTGACAAAAAATTGTCTGTAGCAACTCTGCATTGCAGTTTCAGCCCTTTAGCCTCTTGGTAATTCGTGTCTTATGTCGGGAGCAGCACTTTTAAAGTCAACCATCCCTGAGGGGTAGAATTATGTGGATACCTAGTTTAGTTCCTGGGTAGATGAGGAGGTCAAGTACTTCAATTCCAAAACGCTGCTACTGATGTGCTGGAATGAGAATTAAGTGCAGTGGTGCCAAATATCTTCAGTTGCTATCAGCCTATTCACCAGAGAGGTAATGCATGTTCCTTAAATTGATTAAGAGGAAAGTTTTCCTCCCTCTTCTAAACAATTTGTTTGAAGTATTCTTATCTCTCTCTCTCTCTCTCTATTAATCCTATCATACAAAGTCATCCTGATATTTCTTCAAAGTTAGGAGGCTAAAGTTAGGCAGTATGAAGACCCTGACAAGGATTCTTTTTCCCTGCCTTATAATATGTTGCTCCTTAAATTCAAAGCAAATTTAAAGCTGAGCACATTTTGGCTCAGCAATTCTTATTCTCATGATTCAAGCATTACCACATTATTAGACCAGTTGCACAAGTAATGTAAAGGTGTCTGAAAACTATGGATATTAGTGTGTTTTGGTGCATAAAATTGCTTCTTGGACTCATTCTTTTGGTCATGTCTCTATGAGAAAGACCAGTCAAAGGCAACACAAGGTAATATGACTGGTGTGTACCAACTGGAAATTTTCATGCACTTGACAAGAAGTTCCAATAACTGAGTGAACTGTTGTTATAGCTGGTTAAAGATACTGAATGAATAACAGGACCTAAGAATGACAAGATACTTGGATCCATGTCAAAAATTGATACATTTGTTAAAAGTATGAAATGAGAGAAGTTATTTTACTTAGTCCATCCACTAAGTGAGCAGAATCCTGCCTTTCATTGTGTATTTACTGTTCTTACTCCAAGCCAGTCTCAAAATCTCCAGCAGCTAAATCCGAGCATTGTTGGGCAAACCTTCCCTACCTCAGGGTGTTCCCCTTGACTCCAAGACATTATTTCTCATCTATACATTTTATGACTTTTGTATCACATATAAATATCTTCTTCTTTCAGGAAAGGAAAGGAGTAATTTTCTCTCCTTTATTTTACATTTCATAGTGCTTTTTTTTCCCCCAAGTTTTTTTCTCTGATATGATATCTTTAAAATCAATGGCCATTTTACTTATTTTCAAGTTAATAAAACAGCGCATCATATGCCACTGCAAGTGCCAGCCTGTGTAAGGATCTGCTTTAGGCAGTTTGATGCATGCTTAGCTATGATCCTGCTTCCTAGGTGTATTTTCAGACGTTGCTGAGAAAACATAACCACTGATGTGTAAAGCCATTACACATCAGAGGAGCAGTCCATTTTGGAGTCATACTTTTCACTACACATTGACATTGGATCGGAAGCTTTGCTCACCAACACTGTTGTAAGTTGGCTTTCACTAGTCTGAAATGAAGGAGTCATATTCAGATGAAAGAAGGAGGGCAAGCAGACAAAGTGTATTTTCAAAAGCCGACTTCTGCATATGCATGTATTCCAGAACAAAGTGTCTTTCAGATGTTGGATGGAAAATAATTGCAATTCAGTGTATCACTCCCAAATCTCCTCATTTCCCTGTAATTGTGTTCCTTACAGCACAGCCCTACTGTTTTTTTTATACTATAAATAATATTTAATTAATTCTGTTTTCATGTCTGTTCTTACATCTAAGCAATCTTACCTAAATGTACTTGCAACCTGTTTATTTTAATACATGACTTCCTGCTCAACTTTCTGGTTGTCATCCTGGAAAATGATATATATTAAATTTGTTTGTGAAATGAACTAGGAGTAAACAGGTTTAAGATACTTTGCTGGCATAAATTATTTCTCAACAAGTTCTTAGGTACTCTGACTGAAGTAAATTTGGAACCAACATCTTTGAGATAAGTGATGCCTTCCAGGCATCATAAGGATGTAGATGAAAGGCTTTGACCACTCAGCCTGGGTGTTACTGCAGACCTGAAACAACCAAATTCCTGGAGAGAGTGTATTCTCCACAGTATGAATTCTAGTAGATAGGCAACTTCTATCTTGCTTTCCACATCAGTGCCAAGAATGAATTTCCATGCAAGGCTGAGTGAAAATATGTTACAACAAGATAAATAAACACATTTTTTAGTGTCAGGAATCCAGCTAATATTCTCAGGGTTGGGTTTTCCATTGAATATGCAGTAGTAGGCTATCACCAAATCTTTTTTTTCATATTCAATATCTTCTGACACATGAGGTATGCACAAAGGGGCAGCCAAGCTGAAAGCTCACAGGCTGTCTGATTCATTGTCATAGAAGTGAGCAAAAGAACACCTGCATGGCAGATGTGAAGGGGGACTTCTGGTGTCTTCTAGGAGGATACCCAGCTGGAGTTTACTTATGGACCTACTGAAATCAGCCTGCACTTCGAGAGACATTTAGATGGCATTCAATGGTTTTTGTCTGGTTCCAGGGAGAACACTGACGTTTTGAAATGGCACTGGAAGCAAGAAAAGCAGTGTATGAGCCTTCAGTCCAGACAGTGAGGCACACCTTAGAGCCAGGCCAGGAATGGTACTTAAAAAGAAACCAGAACAAAACAGTCGTCTTCTCTCCAGCATGTTTCTGAGTTTGGTGAAGGTGGGCAGTATGTTACCCTGAAGTGGATTCTAAGCATCAAGCTAGAATATGTTTCTCACCTTAGCAGGGAGTGATATAATAGCTTGATAGCAGGCATGGGCAATTTCTCAGTTTCTTTGTAGTCATGATACACCCAGACAGTCTTATTGACAATTTGAGTTCAGAGTCAAGTGATGAAAATGTATCAGAGGATCAGTGAAATGTATTTCAGAAAGGATCAGCAGAAATCATGTAAATAGTATGATAATAATGTGCCTAGAGCATGCCAGACTGAAATATAAATACTAGATGGTGTATTGTATATAATCTGTCATAGTACAATCAAATTTTTAAAAATAAATGCATTTTTTATTAAAGTAAAAGATGGTTTCTGAGCAACAAAATCTCTCAGAAGAGATTAAACATTAAAAATTAAATACAAAGCAATTGCTTTTTTGTCCATCTCTGTTAACAGATTAAATCGCTACTATCTAGATACATGTAAGCATAATATAATCTAAAGATAAATACAAAATGTAATTTAACCTTTTTTTAATTTCTTTTTAAATTTAATTTTATTTTATAAAATGTTTTATTAGCTGGATGGGAAAAGATGGCCAAGAAAATTTTCTTTCAAAAGAGAGCTCTCTGCATTCTGCTGTTCCATGGCTCTCGTCTCTTGTCCTCATCCCTTGCTGTATCTCAGATGATAAAAAGACAGAACCAGTGTTTCAATAACCAGTGCTAGAGGTGTTTGCTCGGGTAGCTGCATAACCAGGGATTTGAGCAGGAGGATTATGTCGGAAGTATGGTGGGGAAACGCTGTCTTGAAAAATGATTCCTAAATTCCTGTATTTATTTAGTGATTATCATTAACATAAAAGGCCTAGATTATGCTAGGGACTTGGTATAAACTCTGGAAAATGGGATGGAATAGTCCAAAGCATCACTTGACTCTTCATTGCTAAACAAACAGAGCAAAAGCAAAATTCACTGAAATCTTCCCAAAGATGAGAATCAACCCTGTGGTGCTCTATCATGGTTGTGAACTAAAACAAATTCCCAACTCCTTGCTCCAAAACATGTTTTGTAAACCAGACAGTACCAGTAACTGACCATGATCTCAAACAGTGTTGTGAAATTTACTCTTAGCTTTCCTGCTATTTCTACACAAAGATACAATTTTTTTGAAATGTAATCAAAATACTCTGATTCATTTTCTATATAATCAAAATACTATGACTCAGTTTCTGTCTCCCTTTAGAGTGTTCCGTGGAAAACATCTCTTGATGAACTAAATAGTAAATGAAAACACAATGCAATGCAGAAATCCAAATTTTATCCTGAAGATTTTATAAACCATTCTTCCTGTACCTCTGGCAGTCATTGTTTCTTTATGTTTCCCATGTTTTCAAATGAGTATTACTGGTTTTCTTGTAGGATCCTTTGAAGTCTTCTTCAGTTGGCATTTGCTGCAAACAAATTGTCAGTGTACAAAAATCTGTTGCAAAAAATACTTCAAAACCCATTAATCTATCCCTTGCTTTCCACTACAAGTATTTGCATCTGTTGCAGTACGATAGTTGACCAGCAACTAAAGAACTGTCTGTATATTGCACTCTCCAAGCAAAACAACCTTTAAAAATAATAGATACTTGTAAAAAAAGTAATTTCCTAAAGAGGTATGACTGTTTGGCCACAGTTATTTAAACATTTAGTCAAAATTGTGAATCAGGCAAAGAAATGTTATCTGGTAACAAAAAATTACACAGGACAGTGATCAAGGACATCATATATGAAGTTGTTACGGATCATGTAAAAGGCAATGGTGTTCTTTCCTGAACCAGGACTAGAAAGGAAAGCTGTTCTTAGGCTATGATTCTAGATAGCCTGATTCAGTTCCTAAGTCAGCTGTAGAGTTGCAGTAGTATTTTATGTAGCAATATTATTTTCTTTTGCTGAATGTCTGAGCTTTTCAACATGACCACTTATTGCAACATCCATCAGATTTATTGCTAAAGGACTGGATGATATTTTATGATACTTCTGATTTCATTTTAAAAGAAGAATTACCTAAATTAATTTCACAGCATAAGAACTAGAGTCACAAATAAGGATTTATTTCTCTGTATGATTGTCCTGGTTTAGGGCAAATTTGGGAGGAAACCTCTGAATGGGGTCCCTCTAGGAAAAAAGATCCAAGCAGTCCCTCCCCTAGTCGGCTCAGGGGAAAAAAAGAAAAGAGAAGTGGAAAAAAGAAAAACTGTTTATCCAACAGGCAACACACCTCCCAGCACAAAAATGAACAATATCAAACAGCAAAACCTCTCGCCATTCCGAGGAGATGGCAGATTTAGAAGAGTTCTTTCCGTGGCTGCCCGGCTCACTCAGGCTGTTCTCAGTCCCTCCTGTGCTGGGGAATGCTGCGGCCCAGGCCAGGCCCGGTGGGACACAGGTGGGAGCTCCCGGTGCTCTTCTGGGTTTTCAGTCCAGAGCCGGTTCAAACAGTTCCAGGAAGAAAAAGAAAAGAGGGGAAAAAAAAGCCAGTTAGCTTCTTTGCCTCAGCTAGCCAGAAAAACTAACCAAGAGCAAAGGAGAGCTCTCTCTCACTGTCCACCGCAGACAACACAGTCTGTGTGCAGGAATGCGGGGGAGCCCTTGCAGTCTCTGATAACAAATTCTGCATTTCTTCTTTCCCCCCCTTCACTCCTGAAACCAGTCTTAAAGTTGCAGAATTTAATATTCAACATCAACAGAACAGACGACTTGGGGATACAGGCATCATACAGTCACCCCAAGACAATGATAGATGTATTTCTGCATCTGTATTTTCATGTTTTATTAGGTGATTATGGTTTGCTTCCAGCATTTTCAAATAATGAAGGAGTTTCTTTGAATGATTATAATTCAAGTTTCTAATCACTTGAGAATTAATTTTTCCTCACACAGTTGGGGAAAAAAGTGGTTAAGAGGATTATTTTATGAAAGAAAATACCTACAAATATGCATTTTTCATAAAAATTCTCTTCTATCCTATTGATCATAACCTGAGACTTAAACTACTAATATCTACTGGACTTGCACACATTAGCAAAAAAACCCAAACAAACAGGGTTTTATGGAGTCTCCAAGTCTTCCACCATTTTGTCTTTTCTGTAAATTTCTGTAATCTGTAAATTGATTATAGAACAGCAAGAAAAAAAAGCAATTTTGTTTTCACTGAGTGAGTCTGACAAGTTTGTGAAACCAGTGATATAATTTGTTTCTATGGTGGGCCACAGAAAGACAACTGGTTTTTTAGTTTCTTTTCCATAATTCACCTATTCTGGAATGAAAACAACTGGAAGCAGTATCAAGTAAAAATCTTTCCTGAATTTAGCTAAGGTGATGCTGGCCAACATGGACAGAGAGCAAGATTTGTTGGTACAGCACTTAGTCACAGTGTTCTCTTACATTTACTTTTAGTTTCTTTGGGAAGTTCTGCTATAAACTACTGTTTGGTTCAGAATATCTGAAAATGCAGAAGACAGTATAATGATGAAGACTGGAGGGAAAGACATGAAAGAGATGCAGAATTGCTTATAATTTTTCTAAATGTTGACATTTCAGAAATGCTGGGCTTCCCTATTTCTACATAGCAGTAATGTTTTTTCCTTTCCCCATTATGTTGTTCTTGGTCAAACCGTAGGTTCATCCACTCCTTTTGCTCAGCTTGCAAAAATCTCTGCTTCTCCATTACAGTGGTATTGAAAGGTTTAGTTGTGAAGAAGAAACAGAAGGAAAATTTAACAGTTCGGTTTTTCAGAGGCGTTCCTTTAGTGATTGCCAGCGAGGCAAATTATACATACAAATAAACACAAATAACTCATAAAGGAAAATCAAATAAATAAATAAAACCCTATGACTTGTGGCTCCCCTTTGCTGTGCAGGATGCTGTCTATCAGTAATAATTCAAGAGTGCAGCCATTAAGTTCAGCGTTTCCTCTGTGTTCAAATCTGAGTAATTTTCTAGCTATCTGTAAATCTGCCATTGGGTAAAAAGTATCAGTGGTATTATTCAATTTCTGTACAGGTCTCATAACCTGTGACACAGATCAAGTCTTCTAACATGCTTTTCTACATTAGAGCTATAAGCATCTTTCAATAACTTTGGTAACAAAAGATGTGATTATTAAAAAGTACCTTTTAAAGGTATTGAAGTAATTTGTTAAAACGTGTCAGAGAGTATTTGCTCACTGTCTAACCAACATCTCTTTGGAGCAAGTAGGAGTTGCTCTCTTTTCTCTTTTGAAGGATTGTTCAAAAATAATTCAAAATTTAGCACAAATAGTTGAAGAATCAAAGCATACTGTTTTCTCAACCAGTTTGAAGTCTCTAAATCTCTTCAAATTTAGCTCTGTCACTTATTTAGTGTTTGGACTGTAGCCCAGACAGTGAGTAGGAATAGCAAAGACCAGTCCACAAACAGGAGGAGCTGTAATCAAGTTCCCAGTCCCATTCCCAAGCCCATTCTAGTTATTACAGCCTCAACACCACTGAATTCTCCCAGGTAAGTCAACAATAACTCCACCAGGGGTGTGGAGTATATACCGGGGGGTTATACCAACAACAGAGAAATCAGTATCAAGTTTAAGAACTACAGTAACAAAATACTGGCTTCTCTTGCATTTCAAAGGCTCATATAATGCTGATGCTCTTTGATTATGCTGTTTTTTTCAATACAGCTATGAAACACTGAGAATCAAAAAGAATACACACTTGGTATACTTGAGATACTGTTTTCCTGGAAAGGTTTCTAAAGAAAATGGGACAAGGTCAGTACTTTATTATGCATAGCCCAGTTAAGATGTATGACAATATATTTCGGTAATGAATATTAACTGAAAAAAAAGGTGATTTCAGGTAAATAAGGTAAATATCTTAAAGCTTGAAAATTATCTTTGTTGAAAAGAGAATGATTATTTTTTAAAAATCACATTAACTAATCAACTACATTTTTGGAAACCAATAAAAACTTCAAACAGAAACTTTATGACTCTCTGACTGAAAAAAATATACTGCCTTGACTAAAAAGAAAAGAGGCAAAAAAGGAAGTGATTACAGGCTGAGAATTTATATTCCAAGTTTTAGTTGGATGGTTGTATTGTAAACTCCTCAGATTCATTTTGTTCACACTGCCAAGAATTACTCTAATGTAGTAGATGAGAATTGCTCTAATGTATTACTGTTGGCTGGAAGTAATTATTTTAATTCAAAGAACGAATGACATTTGCTAGTATTGCCATGCAGCTTTATTGCAGCTTTGAAAATAGATGGGAATACTCAGTGTTGTGGCATTCTAAACAGACTAAATTTAGAGCCCTGTTCCCTGCCCTTTCCACTCTGTTTCATGCGACCAAATCTGAATTAGCAGCACTTTGTGTCAGGCCTGCAGTGGTGTGATTGAGTAGGTGGAATGGCACCTTGAATTACAGACTCTAGAGCATACCTGGAGAATGTGAGGTATCCAAGACAATGATTGGTCACCCTGTGATGGACTGTAAGGTAATCATGAAGCTAATCCCTTTCCAGGGATTCCATGTTACAGAGGATAACATGAAGATACTAGTTTTAGTCTGGAAGCAGGGAAGCCATATCTTTCAGCACTGTGCCCAAAATAATTAATCCAGACTCAGCAGGGATTGCTAATTTTGCCTTGGCATCCAGAAATACGGCTATATCACTTCTCTTTTGGTACAGACATGGGTCAGAAGCAGTTTAGGTTGCTTGTACCAAGACTCTTAGCAAGAGTCACATGCATGAAATTAAAGCATGGGGTCAGCTCACTCAACCTAACCTAGCCCGGCAGAAGTTGTCGTCCTAACTGAATGCTCATGGTGTGGACATGCAAGCCAGATGTTTGTCATGCAAACCAGATGTTTGTCACAGAGGAGAAAAGCACAGTAATGTTATCTTTTCACTTGGCTGCCTTTGGGCTTGAGCAGTTGTGCAAAACACAATTTCCGTGTTCTAGAGTAACTGATTTCACACATCCTTAAGGAATGGACTGAACAAAATTATCCTGTTGATGTCCTAAGCTGCTCCTGTAGAAGTAATTGCATGTTTTCAAGTAAGAAAACATGAGGTGTAACATATCTGAGGTCCTGCCCTATCTCCATAAATGCCTACAATAAAAATCACAGTAATACCAGATTAAAATGTTTGCATATGCAATTCTGGGGGGAATTCTCTTTCCCCAGGAGTTAAGCAGAAATCCAGCAAACTTACAAAGTAGAAATGTATGAAAACTCACAATTAAAATCATCTTTCATTGTCTTGGCAAGGAGTAAGGACTGGACATATTCCATTGTCAAGGGGGGCTTCTTCCCCTGTCTAGAAGTCTATGCAAGAACCTATATTACAAATTTTTAGTACACATTTGTGTGACCACATTTTCAGCAGAGGTAAGAATAACAAAGAAGCTAAATCATAAAGATTATTTTTATTAAGAGAAACAATATATTTCTCTGGATTTTCTACAGTGAAGTTGTAAAACCTCCCCAGAAAGATAAAAGAAGCCTGCTTAGAAGATTATTTGGATATTTGAAGTCCCTCTGTACCAAATGTGCAGACAGGCTTTATTTTTCAGATGACTAATTTCTTAATATTAAGTCCTTTCTCAAAGATACTAAAATCTTGCAGCAATACAGCAGTAGCCACAAGGATTATAAACAGGAATCTGTCTAATAAATAATTTGTTAGCTTTCTCTAGTCTTGTAGCAAATTCATCATCAGAATACATGGTGTGTGTAATTCAAAATGAAATACATACCCGACAGCTCTGCATGAGTGGTTGTACTGGGAATTACAGACTGTATAGCACATGCAGCATCCTGTTCCTTTGTGACTGCATGTGCTATAAAAAGGGTGTGAGGCAGGAAGTCAGTAGTTCCCACTGCTTCACCACATGATTCCCAATGGGCTGGTGCAATGTATGGGAACATGACCGTTATTCCTTACTGGCTTGTGGTTCCCAGACAGAACAGGTTAAAACAGAGCTCTGAAAGCTGTGATTAGTGATGGCAAAGGCTCACACAAAATAAGCTGTTACCTAAACTCAGCAAGTGCTGACCACAGAAAATTTGTAGCCATAAACACAGGAGGGAAATCCTGTTGTTCTCCCAGCAGTGACCCCAACTCTACTCCAGATTCAAGGCCCTCTCCCCATGCATCCCTGAAGGCAATTTCCTCTTGCAATGCACCCCTGCTTCTGCTCTGCTTGCCAGTGCTGACACAGAATGAAAAGGCTGTGCAGTTAAAGCTGCTTTGGTGGGAGGGAGAGGCAGCTGGCAACCTTCTCCTCACATTCCTGCAGACAGCAGGGCATGGTGTGGGTACGAAAGCTCAGTATTGGCAGGGAAAGCAGCTGCTTTAGCTGTAACTGAATACACAAACAGACACAAGTGTAGAAATGGAGCTCATTCGGCCTTTGCTTCCAACCTATGCAGGTAGATGGTGCCTGACAGAGCCACACTCTTGCAGATGTGAAACTGAATTTTGTCAAAATTAGTGAGTTATCTTATCTTCAAGGCAGTAAATTTATTTGTTTGTACTGATACGAAGCCTGCAGTCCACTGGGTATATGGGTGGATATGAACCAGATCATACTGCATCTTCCATGTGCTTTTCACAACAGAAGGCTACAGATCCTAACACAGATCCTTTGCCACAAGGAGGATCTGTTTGCTGTCATTGCACATGTCCTGCACAATTTTCAAGATGTGATTTCACTATGCTGAATCCATAAAGACCAAGGAACACTTACATATGAAATAAGCTTAAGTTTCCTATGCTTGAATTTCCATACAGCCTGCCTTCTGACTCCAGCGGTCTTCTCATATTTTTTTTTCTCATACTCATACTTTTTGGCTGGTATAAGGGTTAACTCTAAAGGAAAAAGAGTATCTCAAATTCATCCTAGAAGAGTTAATTCATTTTCCAAAAGAGAAATTTGCAAAAGAACCTAGAACCTGAACTCATCCTTCCATCTGCAGTCCCAGGAAAGCAGCATCTGTCTAGAGGGTTAGGCTTGGATTCAAATAGAGAATTTGCTGCAGCTATTAATGACGTAAAAATAGTTTAATTTTTTACATTAGGTCTCTCGTTTCTTCTGCTACCTAACAAAAGCTTTTCAGATTTTTGAAGAGCAATTATGAAGGCCTAAAATGTATAAACTCACCTACTCACCTATTGTGAGCCTTGTTTGTGTTCTACCAAGGTAGAAATTTTCACATCAAAGCACAGCCCCATAGGTGTTTGGAATATGGTCCAAATAATAATCTAAGCTCATTTTTACAGTTGTAGAGAAAGAAATGCCTGCCCAGCAAGTTACCAATCAATTTGTCATTTTAAGATGCATAAAAAGTCTGTCAAAGGTATGATGAGAAATATTCTACTTTTAAGTGAAATAACACATCATATAAAGAGAAAAAAATTATTTATTAAATGATGGGGACAATTTTCGTGAGATAGTGAGCAAGGGGAAAATTCAAGAATCAGCAATAAAATACATCAATAAGCCAGGGTAATTGAATCAGTTGCAAATGTTACTAGACATTTTTCTCCATTCTCAATCTGAAGCAGTGAGTGGCTGTAGCAAAGCTCTTTTTGGAGACACTCTCCAGTTCCATATTTGCTGGAAATGGCGTGACAAAAACACCCTGATGTGCATTTAAACACACACCCACACTCTCAGTGGTCCCAGTTACGTAAGAGTATGAAGCAATTAAAGCCTCCTGGGAAGAAATAATGTTATTTATTGCAGCTAATTTTATGCCTCCTTCTTACATGCAGTGCTTCTTGAAACCACAGTTTTTGTGTGCCCCATCCCTGTGCTGGGAGGAGGCATTTCATGCCATGGCTTCAAGTCCCTTTGGTCCCAATGCTGCAGCCCGGGAATGAACAGGGAGCACAGTAATGCTTCTCCTGCCTATGCACTTGATTTCTCAAGCATGGAAATGGAGTCGGGAAGACAGAACAAATCACAGTAATTTCAGATGTTGTCAGGCTTAATTTGTAGACTTAATTTGTGTAATTAAGTCATAGAAGCAATAGGTCTTAGGGGCATCTGATGCCGTCAGACTTGCATTGCTGAGTTAAAAAATAAGATACTGTTTTTCTGTGTGCATTTCAAATTAAAATTACTTTCAGCTGAAGAAAACGTCATTCAAGGCTTATGGGACTGAAATTTGAAGGTGTGGTGGCAGTTAAGAGACTCAAAATAACAAATTATAAAAAGGCAAAAACTATGTAACTTTCTGTAAAAAAAGGTATGTCAAACATAAAAACATAAAAAGAACTGTACTAATCAAGTTACATTTGATAGGAAAAAATGCTGCACCTTACTGCCCTCTGTTTAAGTGTTAATGATGCAATCAGAGCACTTAGGTTTTTTTGTTGATAAACCTTCAAAACAGGGAGATATGTTCATTTTTGCTGTTCATTTTTTTGTTCATTCAAAAACCAGGTTCCCTGAGTTCAGTTCCTCTCTGGACTAAATAGACTGTGTGTGTTATCACAAGGAGTTTATTTGAAATAGTTTGATAATAATGAATGAAGCATTTGCTAGAATGCTTCAGAAGTTCCATTAGAACTAGTTAGTTATTAATTAGTTAGTTAGTTAATTTAGTTAGAAATATACCATTTTTTCTAAACTAGTCTTCTTCTATGTTGCCAAGTACTTCATCATGGATTTTGCTAGGAGTAAGAATATCCCAAAAATCTTTTAGTCCATACTTCTGACAGGTTTTGCTCTTTTTCCTGTGAAGACCCTGTGGTTGCTCAATGACTAGTGTTTCTGAAAGACTTTTTAAATTTTTTACCATCTTCCAGTATCGTTCACAGGGCCAAAAGTAGCATTTCCAATTAATTAATCTGTGAATGAGAACAGCTTCCCTGAGGTGGTATTACATTGTGCTCTAACCCTTAGCTTTTGTTCAGTTCACTTTGCTCAGCAACTAACTGGTTGCAAATATTTTGTCTTGACTCCATCTTCTGCTTTCATGTTGAGCTGATATATAATGCAGTTGGAAAAAAACCAAATCAGATGGTAAATGAAATGATGAGTAACCAACTTGGAACAAGTAGGTTCAATACCTATGCTTCACCTGATAAGCAGTATCTGCAGCCCCCTCCCCTAGGTCCTAAAACACTTCCTTTCTCTTCCATCATTGCAACTACCCCTCTACCTTTTTTTTCTGCCATGCCCTCATTTTTTTCCCCCCTGTGATGCCCAGTCCTCACACAGGGCTTGGCAGCTTTCTTCATTTGCACTCTGGCTGGCTGGCCAATGTGCTGAACAGCACCGTGGGCATCTTAACAGCTGTCCACTTTCATATGCCACATATTGAGCATAGCATACCATAATAGATAAGATTTATTTAATGTTTAACGGGAAATCAGCCAGAAGTCAATAACCAAACCAGCCTCCAATTGGTCCCATCAACTCACAGAGGAAGTTCTCATAGAGAAAAACTTCTCTGGCTCTGCCCTTCCCCAGGTGTAACCAGCACATTCCACCCCTCACAACGTGAATACACATTTTAAAATTATTATCAAAATTACATTCAACTTACTACATTAAACAGGAAAAAAAAAGAAATTTAACATTTACCACCACTTCTAGATATTTCACAATTATCATAATATAAACTTTCTGCTATTATTCTAATTTTATAATCTAATACGTGCTTTGCCTTTACTCCTTTTAATTGATCCCACCTTACAACTTTATTAATTGCCCACATTCTCCACCAAAAATGTTTTGGTTTAATTTGATTTTCTTGGCCAACACACTAATAATGTTATAGTTTTGATTTGCTAAATTAAGTATACTTTTTTTTTTGTTGTGAGACAGAACCAGGAGCAAAAGCAAGACAGGCTTAAAACTTTAAAAGGGTAAAAAATATTATTAACTACACAAAGAAAGAGAAAAAAAAACAAATTCAGAATAAGATCTTAAGACTACTTTTTCCTCCTCTTTCTTAGCTTTTATAACAACAAAACAAACATACAAAAAACTAGTTCAGTCAGTTTTTAACTTAAATAGTCTTTCAGTTTACTTCGGAGAGAGAAGTTTTCTCTTGTTAGGTCATAGGGACTTTTTCACAAGGAGGGAAAAAACTAGTTTTCTCGTGGCTTTACTTTTATGATGTGCATCTGCCTGGGAAAAAACTTGCAAGTCATGAAGCTCTTTTTATTTTCCCAGCCTTCCTAAAGCTGTGCTTATGAGCCATGTTAAATTTATGGGGTATTTACTTTTAAGAATGAACTGCTCTAAAACAAAAATTCTCTTCATCTCTCTTTCTCTCTGTTCATGCTTTATTTTCAGAAATAGAGATCTCTTTTTCTCCTTGGGGCAAAAGGATCTTTAACATAGGGGCTTTTGGTCAACAATCTATCAAATGGAACACTTCAACTTTCCCATGTTTTTCTCCATGTTTTATAGGAATATTCAGTGTAATATCAGTTCATCCCTACAACTGTACAAAAGGATTTTTAGCCAAATTTCATAGCATCTTCTCATTCTTTTTTTGTGTCAAAATAAACTTAGCTTTTCTGTTCTTTTTTCTTCTAACTTAGGGGATAATTGAAAAGTCTGCAAGTTTTATCTGAGCATTAAAAGAGTTAAAATTTTACACAGAAAAATATAAAGACTGTGGCCAAGCCATGCTGGAGCTGTGTCAGGATCTCAGAACACTCTGGCTGTGCTAGAAACGGCAGCGGCCGCGCTGGAGAGGGGGAGGAGGGGGAATGGCTGGGACCTCACTCAGCCTCCCTGGGTCTCAGCTACAGCACCCACTGTTGATGGCCACCCCTCCTCCCATGGAGCCAGGCAAGCCCTGTCACCTCCACTGCTGCCAGAAGAGAAAGAGAGCTTTTTTCCGGGTTACCTCCTTCAAAATGTGTTTTCACGGAGCAAACTAACTTTCTCTAATTGTTTGTTTAGGCTTTCAGTGACCAAACCAGCCTCCAATTGGTCCCATCAACTCACAGAGGAAGTTCTCATAGAGAAAAACTTCTCTGACTCTGCCCTTCCCCAAGTGTAACCAGCACAGTATACAACTTGAATGTGTCATTTACTGAATCACATCACACTTTCTTGAGGCTGTTTTTTGAGTTTATCAAGATTATGACACAAATACAAGATAGGTAAAGACAGTGCAGAATCTTTTCTGTCCTTACAGTCATTGCTTTTTCTATTACAGACAAATTTAAACAAATCCCCCCCCCCAAAAAAACCAAACCAAACCAAAAAACAACAAAAAAAAAATCAACAAACCAAAGCAAAAAAAAAACACACAAAAAAACCCCAAACAGTTTGTCACTAAATGTGTTTAAGATTGAATTCACTACTATTGTGATAGGCTTCTATCTTAAAATTTCTTTATAACATTCTTATAGAGAGTGACAATTTCCAGTGATATTTTCTCCCATAGAAAGAATGCTAAAAACACACAAAATTAAGCCAGAATGGGAAGTCAGTCTTCTCAGTGTCTCTGATAGTTTACAAGTTAATATAAACTCACTTAAAATAACCATGAGGAAGTCACAAGCCACAATATTTTAGTACTGCACTTGGTCACTTAAAAACACGAAATACTTTTTTAATATCTTTTTTTTTTGAGCTATAGAGAAAGCTTGGTTTGTTGAACTTCTTGTACTGTAACAGAATCCAAGAGAAATAGTCCAGCTCATAACATATCAAATTAGACATAATTATTGAAGCAAGAGATGCTGCACTCTCTCTGCTTATAACAAAGGATGGAAAGTAATTTAAAAGGGTAATGCAGGAATCAGCACAGTATTTTTTCTGTGTAATATTTAGGATAATGTGTTCAACTCCTTTTTTACAGTATTACAGCATACACATCAAAATACTTCAAGAAGTATAATATTAAACAAAGATTGGAATTTCCAAATTTCAAGTTCAAATGCCATTGGAAACAATGATGTACTTGCATTATCTTAAAATAAATGTGATTAGTGGGCAAAGATTAGAAAGAAAAGTTAAGGCCTTAAATCAGTCTTGCTAAATATCTGTAATCATGTAACATCCAAAATGTTTATCCAGAATAAAATAATCTGAGATCTGTATAGAGGTACATTAAAGCAGCTTGTCAAAATTGAGAATATCTCCACTTACTCATATTTTAATACTGAGACAGAATAAGGGTTCTTCACCTCAGAAAGAAAAAATTACAGGTCATAGTCACCTTCTGCTGCAAAAGATGGAGAGCAGCTTATAGACATGGAACTCAACACAGATCATTCTCCATTCTTTCTTAATCTGTATAAGAAGGAAGGAGGTTGAGCAACAACAGCTCCCACAAACACTACCCCATCTCTCAACTCAAGTAACTCATGGTAACTTATGCAAAAAACAAATCCACAGCCCTCACCTTGCTGTGGGAGCAGGTAGGACAAGAAAAACCTGGACTGGTGTGATTTAATACCTGCCAAGGATGCTACTGCTCAGAAGATATATTTTACAGTACAAAGTAGTGCAAAATCTGTGAAGACCAACTGTGGTGTATACATGACATCCATGATAGGATGGATTTATAAAAGACAGCTCTGAGAAGTTGCTAGGTAACCGTGTCTTGTCCTCACAACTGCTGAGTGCTCATCATCTGTTCTCATGATGCTGTGCTGCATCCTCTTGTCCTTGCTCAAAATTAGTGTGTATGCAGATTTTTAAATAAAAGTAGATCTGAGATGATCTCTCTAATTTACAAAATGTTTCCTTTGCTAACCTTTTAAAAGTCTGCCCATTTCATTACACTTACACCAACCACAGGTCTTCATATCTTTATATTTCTGGGAAATTACTGCCTAGTCCTCAGTGCTCACTTTTTCTGACAGACCAATTAGGAAATTTTACAGCAGAAAACTCATCCTCTGCCTGATTTTATTAAGAGAATATATGACGTACAATATTGCATTCAAAGCATACATTCAGTATGGTGTCTACTCAAAAATAAGTATTTCAGCAACACATACAAGTAATTTTGAAGTTTAAGGATATCTGAGAAAAAACTAGCTCTGCACCAGGACTCTCAGAAGACCTGAAACAGCCTAGGGGAACAAAGATGGTAGCACCAAAACATATCCAGCTAAAAGGCAAGTTCCCCACAGCCCATCGTAAATAATAAATTCCATCTGCTGCCAACATAACATCACTGGGATTTGTATAATTGAATGTGACAGCCAAGGAACTCTGACACTAACAGTGGCTTTGCTTGGGCTTTGTTTTTTTCCAAGCATGTTAGCATGGCTTAGCCATTCCCCTGCTTCATTTCACTGTGGCATTTTGTCCTTCCTGTTGTTTTTTAAAAGCAGAGTGAGCAATACATACAGATCATTGTCATCCAGAGTTGGAAATTCAAAGCTAAGAAGTCACTCTCAGAGGAGTGATCTGGTACAGCAGCTCCTTGGGGCCTCAGATCTGAGGTGAGCACAAGGCCTCTAAAGGAACAGCTTAGCCGCCCCATCTATTCACTGTGATGCTTTACTCCCCAGCAGTGCAGGCAAAAGCTATGAAAACCTGGCTGCAAGAGCCCAAGGAAAAGAAAAAAACTCACTTTGCTATGCATAAAGGTCTCAAAAGCCATGTATCTTTGGTCAGATCCATTATAATAGGAGCTGTAACTCCAATTGATACTTGAAGTGATCCCAAACTGCCCAACAGTGGTGTCCTGCTCCTGGCAGTTTCAATCAGTTCCAGTCAGGAGAAGAGTTATTAGCTTAATAGATTCTATTCAGCCAGAAGCCAAATGTTCTCAAAAACAGCTTCTTGGGAGTAATCATCATATTCTTCTGCTGTGTTTCTTATTTTTCAATGTATTGCCCTAAGCATTCTTTGTACTATCTAGAAGTAATGACTCCATGTTAGAGAGTCTCCAAAGGCAAACAAAAGTTTTTAAGGTTGCCTTACACCCTTTCCAACAAGTGCCACAATTCAAGTGCATCTGAAACCCCTCTCACTCATGTTATAGCCACTCTTCACAAGTAGGGCAGGGACTTGCTTTTTCACCAAAGTTAAAGCTTCACAGTCATTAGGTGCCATTAGGCTGCACAGTACACCCTTGACAGAAGCCCTCCTCCACCCAGGACACGCAGTGTGCCTCTGAAGGCAGAGCATCACAACTCTACCAGGATTATCCTGCTTGAATAATTCATCACATGCTACTGCCAATGGTGTTTGTTGTTCAGGGACCTAGTTCATTAAAATTTCTTCATAACATTGGCACTTAGTATATGAAATAAAAGGCAATGGCACATCTGACCACTATTAAACCATAAAATTTTCCTTGAAATGTTTGTTAAGTTCTACTTTTTCAAGCACAAAATTGATTTTGGTGCTGACTTCAACCCATTATCCCCTGCAAATTCCCTTTTCAGTGCACAATGCAACTAATTTCAGCCTCTTTCACAGCACGTAGTACTTTCAGAAATAGTCTCTGCCCTGGTATCTTTCCAGTTCTTCAGAGTACACCTGAGTTTGCAATGTTGCTTCCTTAGATGTTGCATCTTTTGTAACCAATCACTCTCAGTCAGTATTTCAGGACATACTGGGATATGCCTTCACCCCATTATTGTGCCACTACAACACATTCCCCCATTCCAGTGAGCAGCACCTTGGTCAGCTGCCTACAGGCGCAGCAACCACACCTTTTTCTCCTCAAAGAAACACAGTATTTTCTAGAAGTTGTTATATAGTTTAGAAATCTCCTGTCCCCTGTGTATGTTTGAATCTGTTCCTTCTTCTTACAAAAGCTTATATTGCAACAGAAAAAATACTCAACAGATTTCTTTTTTCAGTCTGAAGCTTTGGTAGGAGTGATATTGGACACAAAAGGAAGAGTTCAAAGAAAACTGAGACTTTTCATATGCATATCACAGCTGTAGATTTAATCTGATTCTCTCTGCTACCATAGTGCTCTTTTTTCACTATTGTATTACATGGGCTGCCCTCAGCTGCCAGTCTTGGGTTAGGTTCAGCTATGAGCTGTTTGGAACACTAGTCTTGAAATAATTCCTTTGTAACCAGAGATTTCACTTATCACAGCTGCAGGCTGTACTATGCAACTCTCCATTTCTGTTTTGTGAATGATTTTGCAGACATTTCAAATCCTAGATCCCTAATTTGCTACTTTTGGCTAAATGTAATGCATTAAAGTCTTCTTCAGTGATTACTACTGGCTTCTCAAAACTTCCCTCTTCATAACACAACAAATTATAAAGAACAATAATTTTGATATTTGTTACCTGATAAGCACTAGATTTATTCTTCCTTGTAGTCATCTCAGTGCCAAATTAGTCAGTACAATTCTTCATTGCCACAGATTTTTACTCATTAACCTTGCTAGAATGGACCACAAAAATAACACTTCACAATATAAACCAGGAGCTGTGTGTGTGAATTTATTCCATGTGAAAAAAAAAATCCAGTCATTCCATTATTTTTTTAACTGGTTTGTAATAAAAATGTCTACAATTTTACAGTAAATAGAATAATATAATTAAGCTCTCTTTCAGTATGAGGAGTGAGTTTAGTTCATATCATACTGCTGGAACTGCTTATCTCTATATCAGATCCACTCGAGAATGGATCATCCAAAGGCTTCCTAGACACATACATGAATGCTTATTTTTAACTGCCTGTGTTGTATGGCACAACAACATCATTTTCAACAGACTCCAACATCAGAAACAAAATGACAATGCAGATTGTCATCATTCTACCTGAGCCACAGAAATTATATATAGAAGTCAAAGCTAAACATCTGGGACTCCAATAAGTGTTTTAGCTAGTTGAGCTCACCACATGCCCAGTTTGCCTCTTCAGTGAATGTCTGCAATAGAACTTTTGAACAAAAGTGTTTGTAAATTGCAAAAGTGGGAAGAAGGAGACAAGTCAGGTACCCAGAAATTTCACTGAGAAGTTAAAAAACCAAAACTCTTGCTAAAAAAGGTTTACAAGATTTTCCGGTTTTTTTCTAAAGAATAGATGCCTGAAAATTTCCCTTGCTTATAATAGATACCTGTTAATACCATATATCAGCTCAAAGTCCCCAGAGCATATCACATACTAGTTCATTTGCCTGCATTTCTCACTTCCTAGCTTGCTATGACTGTAAGGGAAAAGGTACATTACTGTTCATGAGATGTTTCTACTTTATCCCCTCTCTTTAAAACTGGTTGTTAGTTCACCCATTAACACTAACTGCAGCAGCAGAGCTATCAGATGTGGAAAGCCAATTCTCTCACAAAACATTTAGAACTTTATAGAGTAATAAGGCAGAAAGCAGCTAATGCAGCATGCAATGTGTTAGCAGAATGTGTGAAGCACTACAGCTTAGATAAACCCATTTGAGTCTAATTCACCTTTTGCATGATCTCAGTAAACATTTCAATCTACTGAATAAATGTATATTGGTGAAGGGTGGTTACCTCAGTCAGAAAAGCCAAACTCTCCTCAATAGACACTGTGGTTGCATAAACAGCCAGGATTTAAAACACTTAAAAACTGCAAACTTTTCATAAACGCTACATTGGTAAAAATTACAGAATTGTAGAGGTTGGAAGGCACCCCTAGAGGTAATTTGGTCCAACCTCTCTGCTCTATCAGGGCCATTGTCAGTGTGTTTTGCAGGACCATTCCCAGATAGCTTTTGAGTATCTCCAAGAATTGAGACCCCATGACCTCTCTTGGTAAGCTGTACCAGTGCTCAGTCACGCCTCACAGTGAAAAGCATGTTTCCTGAAATTCAGGAGAAACTTCCTGTGTTTCAGTTTGTGCCTGCTCACTATTGTCCTGTCACTGGGCACCACTGGAAGTAGCCTCTCTCTGTCCTCTTTGGCAATCCCTTCAGGCATTTACAGACATGAATGAGATTTCCCCTGAGCTTTCTCTTCTCCAGGCTAAACAGTCCCAGCTCTCACATAGGAGAGGTGCTCCTGTCCCTTAAACACCTTTGTGGCCCTTTAACTGAACTCTCTCCAGTAGTTCTATGTGTGTTTTGTTCTGAGGAGCCCAGAACTGAACACAGTATCCAGTTTTGGTCTTGCCAGAGCTAAGTAGAGAAATGATTGCCTTCACCAACCTGCTGGCAACGTGTTGCCTGAAAACACAGCCCAAGGTACCATCAACCTTCTTTGCAACATGGGCACATTTCTGGTTCATGTTCAGGCTGCTTTCCAGGTGAGCGTCCACCAGTATATGCCAGTGAATGCTGCTGTTCCTCCCCAGAGGCAGGAACTAACATTTCTTCAAACGTGTGTGTACGTGTATGTGTGTATATATATATGTATTTCCCTCTGTGATTTGCATCAAGGAATTGCAAGTTTCTTAACCAAATGTTAATTTTCTCCTGTAGGGGAGCTGCAGGGAGTGTTTTTAGTAATAAATACTAATTGAGTTGAGAGTAGCTGCCATATCCAAACTACTTGAAAGGATGAAAAGCAATTTCCCTCCTAAGCAATCCAGAAATCACTTGGGATTGCAAATCTACCAAAATTTCAAGCAGAAATGTACTAAAAGCCTTCAGAGGAGCCACATGCTTGCAGTTCCCCAGGCAATGACAAATACACTTTGCCTTGGTTCTGAATCAAAAAAAGGTCTCAAAAAAATATACTCAGCACAAAGGCACTATTTCTAGTGCCAGAGCTATAGCTTTCCAAAGGATTCAGCTGCTATGTATGTAGTAGGTGGTAGCTTAAAACGATGCCTCCAGTAGTTGAGTTCCAGCCCCTCTTTCTAGGCTGGAGGCACTATGCTGTCTTTTGTTTTGTTTCCAGTTCCCAAAGTCTACGCATTCCCAATCTGAACAAGTCTTGCAAAATTAGCAGCAAAGGAGACATTATACTGATTTATTTTTAATTTCTCTTCCTTTCTGCTTTTCTAATTAAAAAGGTAAAAGAGCCTTCAAGAGACATATCTCTTCCTATGTATCACTGTTTAGACATTTCATACCAATTAAAGTGTGACTTTTTCTATGTCACAATATAATAACTATAGTCCTTTAATGAGTGTAATTTGTTAAGTCTCAGAACATCCCTGTGAAATTGCCAAGATTTATTATTTACAGGTGAGTGAGCTGAGACACAGAGAAGTTAGGGCCAAGAAAAAACAAGAAAAATGCTCAGTGCAAACTCACCACAATCATTCCTACACAAATGCTGTTAAGTTTACATTTCCTGATATTAGCAGCTTATTACTTTGCATGAAGACATTCAGAATTGTTTGTTAATTGTGAATTGGAAATGGTTTTGAATAGTCTGTTAAGCTCTCTCCATCCCTCCAGCCTTATTTTTCTCCTCCTTTCAGTTTAGCATATAGCTTGAAAGTCTGTATTTTCAGCACCTGAAGATGCCACACACAGATGACTTATGAAGGTCATTAAAAAAAAGAAATATAATAAATTTCTGAAACTGGTTATAGTAGAAGATGGTGGATTAATCAGCCTTACCTGTCACTTGTACAGTGGATTGGAGCATTATTATCATGAGATATTTTAGCAGCAATAAATCTATACTATGTCTAGTCTTATTATGGTTTATAAAACAACCCACTGAATGTTGTAAATAGGTAAGATCGTGAATATTGGCTAAATAGCACATAGAAATAAGAACAGTAAAGCATGACATAGTGGATATAGTTGCCAATAAAACATGTTTTTAAAAATCTGACAGTATTCTAGGGCTAGAATGATTTTCATTTCTCCTTTTTTCCAAATTCTTAGTTACATCTTCAGATAAGTGGCCTCATTAAAAAAAGAATGCTAGAACCCACAGAGCTGCTCTTTGAGAGTGTTTCAGCATGTGGCACGTATCTGGGGTTTGTACCTGGCTTTTACCTGGGTGTAGTTGTAGAATGTAACTGTAGACCTGTTAATGGTCATGGGAGTTAAGGCAGAAATATTTGAGAACCTGGTAAAAGTCTTCATGATGCTCCATAGTGTGTCAAAGAAAAGACACTTAAACAAAACAAAACTATATCAGGACATTTTTCAGGGATTGCTTTTCAACTTTTCCCTTTCCCTTCAATAGAAGCCTTGAAGAGTTTGTCCCAAAAAAAAGACTGTTAGCATCACATGTCAGATTTCCAAAGTGATTGCCCAGGAGGTTTTTCTCAGAAACCTGTCCTCTGGAGAAAGAAATAATATCCTCAGTATAAATGGGCTGGCAATCTAAACTAAAAATGCTAGTCAAATAATTAGCAATGTCATATTCTGTCAAACAGACAAATTATTGCATTCATTCACGTGTACCAATTTAATATTTGAGCATATTTTTCTTTTTTTTTTTAATTATGTTCCCATTTGTGTGGCACAATGTTTATGAGTCCATTTCAAAGACGTTTACCACAGGGTTTTGACTCAAATCTCTGTAGGTGGCTCTTTAGCACAGAGCAGAGTTCATTTACAGAGCAGTTGTTTTAACATCTGCCACTACTCAGCGGGACAGGTGACCTATTTTACATTAAGGCTTTTGTAAAAGTCTTACAGTGCCATGTAGTCCTTTAGAATTTGTGATCTGGTTCTAAAGATCATCCTTTCTAAACCCCTTCTTTGTTGTGTACTTGTTTATTCAAGGGTTGAAGTTTATACTTTCAAGTATAAACCCAACACATAGTTAAGAGAAACGTGCCCTAAATCAATTAAAGCTCATTGAAACCTCACTAATGAAACATTTGGCATGTCTAGTTTTCCTTCTGGTAGACATCTTCATGAAGTGATGTGTGTGTTCATGATGAAGTGAACCATGTGCTAACACAAGGTTCTGATGCACCTACATCTTGGTTTCCCACAAAGGACCAGATAGTATGTGTTACTAGTACAGGCATGTGTCAGGCAAGAAGGCACAAAACATCTTTCCAATTCTTGTCCATATTAGAAGTTTCTTTATAAACTGATCCTTCCATAGCTGTCCCTGGGCCAGAACTGACATGTTATGCTAATCTGCTGAATCTCATACAGAGGCAGTAGTAAGTACTATTCTCAAATAGGCATAGCAAAGCTTCTTTTTACTTATTTGTCTGTTTACATGATGCTTCATCTCAGGTGGCTACATAACTCTTTTCTAATTCAAGCCTCCTTCCCACGAACACAGACACAAGATTTTAATCAGACTACTTGTGGTCTACTTATAGTGGACAAACAAGTGAACAAAAATAGTCTTTCCTTGGTGGGTTGCCAAACATGTATGAGACAGGAAAACATAAAAACACAGAACTCTCCTGCCATACAGTTGGAGAGACAATTTGTCCTACTGGCATCAGAGGCTGATAATTAAATGCAAACTAAAAGTAAAGCAAACTGTTAAGTACTGAACACAAAAGAACATTTCACCATGACAAGCGTAATTATACTCTTAGGCTTTAATGTAAAAAAAAATAAATAACAGCTACTTCTGTGTTGGCCAGTGTCAATACAAGATGGTTTTAATGTTCTGAACTTCTAGGAGAAGTGTGTATTCCTGTCCGAGTTTCAGAAAGCATTTCTTGCCCAGCACCACCCTAGCATTTGTTAGGATCAAAGTGAAGAAGAAATGGCCATATGGTTTCTGTGACTCTCAGACAGCTGATCAGGAAACCCTGAAGAAGCACACCAAGAAATAGCTTGATATAAACTCAGAAAGGTGAAAAAAACCATGATATACAGATAGATGTCTTGGACATGTTTTATTAATTGAATCCTGCTAGACAGAAGAGGAAGAGTAAATGTGGGAGATGCCAAAGCAGGAAATACACAAGAAAAGAAAACAAAAGGCCAACATTTGCTACTTTATTTTAAACATTATTATTTAAGACAAAGTCCAGCCACATAAGCCAAAAGAAAATGTTATTCACCAAGTAATTTGTGTGTTGCCAAAGAAAAGTTAGGACTATTGCAGAAGTTCTGAAATACTGTAAACAGAGATGTCATTGGGACTCCTCAAATGCCTCCTCAAATGAGGACCTAAAAACATGGAGACAGTGATTAACTTCCTCTAAGAAAACCACAAAACTGTTAAGTTCAAATAATCTGCTTCCATTATTTATTATGTTCATCAAATATAAAGTGTTTTCCTATCTTCTGCTGCGCAAATCATGAAAATACTCAAATCTACTCACAGAATCGAGCTCCAAGTCTGAGTCCAGTGCCCTCACCATGATTAGGTGAGGTGATCTAGAAGGCTACAGGCTGGGGTCATGCCCCTGTACCAAGGACTTTTCATAAAGTAACCCTACAGCACACTTTCCAACAGATCACAGGTGTCCTGGTGTGTCCTCTGTCAACAGCAGAGTTGCACAGACCTGCCTGAGGGTCATGGGTGTTGTACCTGTTTTTAGCCTTCTGAGTGTTGATACATTTTTTTTATATTTTCTCATACTCTTTCTAATAAACAGTGGATTGTTTGCATTCCTCTTTAAAGGAAGAGAGAATTGACTGACATTGTAATAAGCCAGTTAGAGCCAGAGGTCCCTTCATCACTGTCCAATCCACGATCATTCTTAAATTTCCATAGTCATGTCACGTAGATAAAGTTCTCTTTTCCTATTCATCCAACTTAAAGTCAAGTGTATGTCTGTTCTTTCTCTTTCTCTTTCTCTTTCTCTTTCTCTTTCTCTTTCTCTTTCTCTTTCTCTTTCTCTGTGCATCACAACAACCATACATGGGTATCTTGTTGTTCACCCTGCTTTCCACACCACAAATGGACTTCACCACCAGCTGCAAAAAAGTTGTGCTGATCCATTATTTCTGCAGTTTATCTTGTCTTCCTCCCAAAGAAAACATATGGATTTGGGTAAATTAAAGCCACTGGCTGTTTCACCAAGTCCTCTGGCTGGGATGCCTGATACCCCAGGTCTAATGAGGGTACAGCAGAGAACACCTGCTCAACATAGGTTGAGCAAGTGACAATGGGACACAAGAAGGCAAAACTTCAGGCTCCTGCCCATTAGAGCTCTGGAGATTAGTACTTGTTCATTCAGTGTCACCTGGAAGTGAACTCTGGGTTGTGGACTCTATTATATGTATACATAATAATATTTTGCATTAAGATGATGCTGGAATTAGGAAGACATAAGAAGCAGGAAGGACTAGGTGTCTAATATGCATCACATAAACTTGACTTAAGCAAAACTCTAACAGAAATTATTTCTACTTTCATATTCAAGAGAAATTATTCGAAGTGAAATATCCACTAAATAAACCAAACCACTGCAGCTAACAATGACTGCTGAAATATATTGAATGCAGTGAAGAAAAGTGAGTTAGGAACATATGACAGAGACCTCATTTTCTTGAATTCCATATGTTGATGCAGTTTCTTCGCAAGTGGAAAATAACTGCTACAAGGCACCCTTTTCATGCAGCATCTTCCAACTCCTGTGAAAAGTACTCATATAAGAAAACTGAGCTTTAAAACATCTAACAGATTGTAGGCTTTAGACTTACCTTCGAGAGAGAAAAAATAAAGAAAGAAACCAGACATGGAAGCTAGAATGTTAGGAAACTAAAAAATATGTTGAAGTAACCCTCATGCTTTAAAGGTCCACCTTATGTCACTGATGGAGAGGAGAAATTCTTTGGCAAGGTGATCTGTAAGTTTTCATGATCAGTGATGCTTTCAACAGGAAAGGATTAGCTGAGTAGCAAATAACTTGCCTTCCTTCTCTATGGAAAAAGGTCATGTTTCTTATGGATTCATTTCAAATTAGTTGAGCTTGACCTATCATTTCTCTGTAGGATTACTTCCTCCTTCATCTTCTAAAGCACCTTATATCAAGTATGTTAAAAAACAAATTCTGTACATGAATTTGACAGCCTTTCATACTAGCCATTTCTGTAATCAGTAGACAGTTATTCCTATGATAAATGAATATTTTTATATTCACATAGTAAAAGGCTAAAATGGAAAAATAGACTATCCTATAAGAGAGGAAATTTGGAAGCAAAAATGAAAGAAAAGGAATTCAGACAAAATAAAATTCTTAGGATCAAAAAAAATTTTTAAAAATCTTTATATTGGTAGTGATTCTGATACTCATCATTGCATGAATATCTCTGGTCAGTACGTTTTTAACGTACTGAGAAAATGTGGGGAAATTTCTTTTTCTTCATGTGTGATGCACTTAGAAAAAAGCACATTTTTGGTATTTGAGGCATATTTTAGGTTAAAATCCTAAACCATGGTAGAACTGATATGATTGGCTGTTGCAGGGAGAGAAACATCATTTTACTCCAAAATAAAGCCTCTCCAAATACTGTCTTTGTAAACACATTCAGTTCCCACAAATTAAAGGAATATGAAAATTCCCTCTGTAAGATAATGGGCATATTCCTTTAGTGTGTTCAAAACTAGTCAGTTCACAAGTGAACTTTGTTACATAAATGACATCAGTTTTACAAGGAAATGAAAACCAATTATGTGGTACACAATAAGCAAATAACAAAAACGGAAACAATTGCAGAAATTCAGGCCAATTGCTTCAAAATTCAGGTTGTCGGAATAGTCAAAGCAGTATGCACAGACTTTTTAATTTACCCGAAATACAGCAAAACAGACATCAAAAGCATATCTCTGCATTTAATATGATTATATTTCCTTTAGAGGTCCTTGTCAGACATAAGTCTGTGCTCGTTAACATGTAAGTTCTTGTGAACAAAGCATTCAGGAAATTCTGCTGCTTTCACTGTGTAATATTACAAATTTTCTTGATGGGGTTATAGTGAATGTCACAATAATAAGGGTATTTGAGCTTTAGGGTGGGCTAATTAACCTTGCTTTAGTTGCAAAGCAGAAGGTTGAAAGTTTCATATGTACAAACAAGCATAGCAATTAAATGTTAAATTTACTTAACTTGCTAGAGAAATACAAGCACATAAAGAAAACTCAGAAGAATGGTCAAGTGGCTACCATGTGTAACCACAGAATTTAGTGCTAAATTCTCCCTTAATGTCCCCAAAATAGTCTACCTATTTTATATATCCTCACAAGCATTTTAAAAATTACCTCATCATTGTAGGAGAAAAAATTACATGTGGCCACTAATAGTGGAAAGGAGCAGCTAAGGGAAGGATTTTAGGTTTCTTTCATTAAAGCATTGATCCAGACTAGCATCAGAAAACAGATTCCTGTTTCAGCATCTGTGAAATGTAGGAGTTGTCTTTATGAGATCAGGGAGATTGCCTACAGCTGATACTACCAGACATTACAAATTAATGCATTTCTCAGAAAAGAGCATTGATTTCTAAAGGCAGTCAACATCTGTCCGTACCAATTTTTCTTTGGAAAGGTGGTATGCTTCTTTTTATTGCTTAAGGAGCTCTGTGAATCCCATGTTACTTTCGTATAATTTCCTGGGTTTGCTGCTGGCTATGCATTACTGTCTTTCCACTTTATAATACATGTAACAAACCTTCATAGAGTGTGTTAGACCTATAGCCCTATTGTGCTGGGTATGGCTAAGATCATAAAGATAAATACTTATCCGTCAAGAATACTAAATCCATTCAAGAAAAGGACCTGCACCCCCATCCCTCTGCATCTAAATTCAGTTAAGGAAACAAAGGAATGGCATGCTCAGTAAGGTAGGATTGAATGGCAGCAGACAAAAGCTCTGTTCTAAATCAAGCTGAATATTCTTCCTGAGAGGACACTGCAATCAAAAAGTTACAGAAAATACCTGAGAAAACTAGTGTCAAAGTTCACATGGTCAAATTGTGTGTTCATACATATCTGAAGTATGTATAAGAGCTTGTGAAGCTCTAACAGAGCAATTCAGTATTTTAAAGTAACCAAATATAAAAATCAAGAGGCTCAGAAACAATTCTTGTATGACACTAGCACCTTGATAAATATACAATAAAGCTTCTGATTTTCTTCTACCAGATTTTCCCAGGACTGAAATAAGAATTTATTTTTTTTCTGCAATACCGTCTTCCTCTTTCTACATCTCCACTGGCAATTTTACTTTCTCTTTGTTCCGATGCAAATGTTGTATAGGCTTAACCACCACACCCTTTCTTTGCAGTCTGATTGAAGAAGCTCTGTAAGCCTGAGCAAAATCCAGGCTGTCTGTTGACCTAACCAAAGCAGTGTTTACAGAAGAATTCGAGAGACAGGATGCACTGTGTTCAGAATTTGTACAGGCTCCAGTTTTATTTTGAGTCCTCAGTGGCTTTACAGCATATGCTCAGGAGATGAAGAGAGTCAGGAGCACCATAGCTTGAATAGAAAGTTGGTTTTTTTGTCAGAGCTATACAAAACAGCCACATCAAAGTAAAAATTGATATTAAATAATATTTGCAAGCAGATGAGAAATTAATGCAAACACTGTTTTAGTCTCTATGGCTTCTATTGTGTTCCTTTATCATAATATCGGTGTCTTCTGTTAGGGAAATGTTTCCTTTTTATTAAAGAAATATGATATACCTTAGAGAAAAGAAAGGGAAATGAACTAGTATTCTAAAATCAAATGTCAGATCTTCCTCTATCTAAGCTTTCAGATGATTACAAAGGGCTTAGCTGGAAGCCAATTCTTATGCCAAGATACACTGAAGCATTCCTATAGACTTACTATTTGAGCTACACTCTTATTCCATTATATACTGTACATTGGCCAGAAAGAAATATTATTTGCAAACACCAGCTAAAGAAAATGCTTGATATATTTGCGAATCACCTGTGCATCTCTATAAGCATGCAAATACCATATTTGATTCCCAACATTTCTTTGGTGGAAATATACTACAAAGGTTGTTTTTCTTTCCTTGTCTCCTCATCCCAAGTTTTTTTAACACTTAGGAATTCAACGAGAATCTAAAACAAAGTAAAATACATTTGACTTTTAACAGCTGTTACTCAAAGTGACTCAAAGCCCTCACTATTAATTACTTCTTTATTAATAAGAATTCAATCACAGTAAAATGTTCAAGATTAATTCTTCATGAGCTCCATTTCTGTCATTTTTCTGCTGAGACATGACAGCATTTCATGGCTAAAATAAAATTAATTCTCAGTATTTTTCCGAAACACTTTAAAAAGAAAAACAACATTGACACACAGAGGTGCTATTACTAGAATAGTACAGGGTAAAATAATGCTGGAGATTACCTCAGAAAATATCATATGTGAATGAAAGTAATTTCTTGACTTACCTACACCTGAATGGGAGAGAGATTTTTCCCACCAGGTTGGGGTTTAAAAAGCACATGCCTGTGAGATCTTTTCCCTTATCTGTAAGTGAAGAAGATTTAGAAAATTACAGAAGCCCTTTGATCTGATTGATTTTCTTGTGTACATGTTTAAAGCTAAGCATTTCAGTCAAAAATTTCAAATATAAACTCAGTGGAGAAAAAATTATTTTACAGATAATTACAATACATTTGAAACTTTTAACCATATGTTATCTTATGTTGTCCCACATAATTCTAGTTTAACATGCTTTTAAGCATTGAAACATTACCTGTTCAAAAACAAATATTAAAACATCATGCAGGAATATACAAGAATTTAAAAGTCAGTATCATCATGTAATATATTAGTAATTAATATTAATCTTAATTAATAATTAATAATCATAATCAGCTCTAATGAAATTTTTCATTCAGAACATTAGGTTTTTTGTATTTAACTTGCGCACATCATAGGGATCAGATGAGAGACAAGGGGCAAAAGTTGGAATGTGAGAAATTCTGCCTGAACATAAGAATGAAGATTTCCCTGTTAGGACAATAAAACACTAGAACAGGTTATTCAGGGAGATTGTGGAGTTTCCGTCCTTGGAGATATTCAAAACTCAGGTGCATGAGGCCCCAAGAAGCCTGATCTCATTGCATATGCTGTGATCTGGAGGAGGTTTTCTGGAGCTTCCCTCCAACTTGCATGATTCTGTAATTCATATAAAAACTGGTAGGTGTACCTTACAAAGAGGTTGAACACCCACACACCTTGAATCATATAAGTGGAACTTTGGGGAAGGCTTTCACAACAGAAATACTTTTTAAAAAATTATTCATTAATTCGTCTCACAATTTATGAATTTTGACCTCTCCAGTGTTAAAAAAATACAGTGTCAACAATCTGATATATTAATTTTTAAGATTATATTTTTATAGTATATTCATCTATACTTAATTATTTAATTAAGTAGTTTTAAAAAAGCAAAACAAAACAAATATGAAGTGTCATTTGATTAAAAGTATTTTCAAGCAACTTCCATGAAGTATTTACTTTTGGGTGATCCAAAATTCTTATCATTTTCTTTTTTTTCTGCTGACCTAAAAAAAAAAAAAAAAAAAAAAAAAAAGCCAAACCTCCCTCCCCCAGACAATAAACCTTAAACATCTCATACTTCCTTCTGACACTGCTTCATCATCTTTTTGATGCTCAAGTGTCATATCAGATAGATAAGTATTCAGCTCTTTCATCTTTTTTTACATTCTATTCCCCAACAAGGTCTCATCTTATAAAATAATTCCTTATAATCAGTCTCCTAGTCTGACTTTTCTTAATATTCACTTAAGGAATATAACCCCACTTATACTACCCCAGCACTCAAGATGATCATTGTGATATTCTGATACTCTCTGATGGTAACGGTGGCTCCTTACTTTAATATCAGCTGCAAATTTCATCGTTACATTTTGATTTTTCTAATGGCAGAAAAAATGCAAGAAAATAAAAACTAGTCTCAAATCTCATCCTTTGAGTATTTCTGCCTGTAATCTCCCTTGGCATGTTACTTCTATGTTCATCATACAGTACTGGCACAGCCCCTTTAAATCAGAATGCTTACCATTCTACTGGTTTTTTTGGGTTTGGCTGGAGTGGAGTTAATTCTCTTCACAATTACATAGTATGGGGCTGTGTTTTGGGTTTGTGCTGGCCACAGTGCTGATCAGACAGGGATATTCTGGTTACTGCTGAGCAGTGCTTACAGAGAGGCAGGGCCACCTGAGCTCCTCATACCACCCCACTGGGGAGGAGGCTCGGGATGCACAAGGAGTTGGGATGGGGCACAGTCAGGAACAGCTGGCCTCAGCTGACCCAAAGGATGTTCCACACCATATTTTGCCATGCTCAGCAGTAAACCAGGGCAGAAGTGGCCAGAGTGCCACTGCTTAGGGCCCAGCTGAGCAATGGTCAAGTAGTGATGAGCAATTGCTTTCATTTTCATCACTTGTCTTCCTTGGGTTTTATCTCTCTCTCTCTTTGTGATTTTTCAGTATGGTTTATTACTAATGTTGTTTTATTTCTGTTATTAAACTCTTCTTATCTCAACCCAAGGGTTTTCTCACTTTTACCCTTTCAATTCTCTTGCCGCCATCCTGCTGGGAGAGATGGGAGAGTAACCAAGTGACTGTATGGTGCTTAGTTGCCAGCTGGGGTTAAACCATGACACTTCTTTTGTTCTAATTCCCATATTTTCCCATTTACATCATGTAATCAAAGATGTCTTACTGAACATTAGATGGCCAGGTCCACCAGATTTCTTTTATCTAAGAAACCAGTCACAGAATAAACAAGAAGAGACATTGATCTACAGTTGCTAAGCATATGTTGCATTTTATTTCATTACCAGCTGTTTCTAATTTTATCCCTTATAGTACTAAAACAACAACCAAACAAAAAAAACCCACTACACAATTTACATAATTCTTGAGATTCCTCTAAGCAAAGCAAAACAAACTCCAGGGTAAAAGGAGTTTTCAATTAATCTCAGATCTTATATGCAAATGAAACTTAATCTGAAACAATGTATCCTTTTAAGCATCCTCAATCTAAAATTCAAGTGAGAGCAGCAGCTGCCACATCCGAATTTATATACCAAAGCAAACAAACAAACAAACAAATTCAGTGGTAAATATGTTCTAGGTAGTTGTGATACAGTTGACTTCAATATAAAGTTCAAAGACTTGCTGGAGAATATGATATTTAATATTCCTAATATTTGATAGATTCAGGAAAAAAATACATCACAATTAAGATGAGTCATTAAATAGAAAAGTTACTTGCTGTTAAACATTATATAAGATTTCAGTTTCCTCAAAAACTCAAAAAAACAGTATCAGAAAGTTGAAAAAGTCATATCAAATATATCAAATATAAAAAATACGATGTGCTATTTACAACTGAATAGGATTTGCTTAAAGATTTGATTAAAAATTCTAATTAGTTTTGCACTTCACTATGAAAAAGTATCTAGAAAATAAGTCATAAAACCATAGAATAGCTTGGGTTGGAAGGGGCCTCAAAGACCATCTAGTTCCAACGCCCCTGAATTGGGTGGGAAAACGTGTCACTAGGACAGGTTGCTGAAAGCCCCTTCCAACCTTGCTGTGAATACTGCCAAAGATGGGGCATCCACAACTTCTCTGGGCAACCTGTTCCACTACCTCACCAGCCTTACAGTAAAGAATTTTTTAATTATATCTAATCTAAACTTCCTTTCTTTTAGTTTGAACCCATTCTCCCTTATCCTGTCACTACATGGTTTTGTAAAAAGCCTCTCTCCATCTTCCCTGTAGGCTCCCTTCAGATAGTGAAGGCTGCAATTGCATCATCCCAAAGTCTTCTTTTCTCCAGAATGGACAAATATACTGTAAGATGTTATGAAAAGTGGTAGGATAATGATCCCTCTGATATTAGCAAATAGTGCCATTCTGAGTATTCAATAACAAAACCCACATTGTTATGATTTGGGATGTAGAATCCCTTGCCCTACACTAGTTGGCAATCAGGTTAGAAATTCAGTTTGCAGGGAACTCCCCACCATTTTTTCCCATCCATTAAGCATGAAGCACATTCCTGTATCCTATCCTGAACTATAGAATGGTCCAGATTAGATATTCTCTATCCAGATCCACTTCTATAACTGAGCCACGGTTAGAAGAGACATTTGCCCACTTAAAAGCATTATTTATCTAGATTTTCCTACTAGACTTGTCTCTGAGAAGAGCCACTAGTCCTGCACTAACAGTACTCAGGCACTGATGTCATCTCAACAAATCTCCCTGGGCGATTCTGGTCTTGGGTTGTTAATTTGGCTTATGGATGGATACCTATCTATTAGAGAGAACTGTAGTAGATCAGTGATTTTCTGCCATCTGTAAGCAGATGGACTGAAATTAGTTACTAATTGGGGTGAGGGACCTCAACACATGAAGTATCAACCACCTGGGCCATAAAGTCATCTGCTGTAGGATTGCAAAATCCTGGTGCTTCATAAAGCTCTCATAATGCCTAAAAATGGTTCAGAGTGATGTCTTCATAATATTTGCAGCTGGGAAGGATCCAAGTTTCAATCTTTCTTTTGGCTGACAATGTTGACACAGGCTTCAAACCAGGCAGTGATTAAATCTTAGATTTCTCAGTTTGAAAACCCAATATTGCTTTGAGCTGCATTTTAAAGTAGTAAGTATTCTTTCACCTCTTATGAAAGCAATCCACTTATAATAGCAGACCACTGTCTTGCAAGCAAAGCATTGCAATGGAATTATCTCAAACTGTCAATGTCTGTTTTAACACTTGCAAACATGATCCCAAATGTCTGGGGGTGTCTCAAATATATATATTTCACTACAAGCGTTAAGACTTAAATCTTAGATTTGTTGCTAGAACTGGATGCTGTAACCATAGTGATTACCTTTCAGTTGCTAGACTTTGGCTCTCCATGAAATGAAGAAGGAAAAGGCTTGGGAAGAAATTAAAACAGTTCACCCAGAATTGAACTGACACCTACTGCTGAATCTATGCTGATACTGTAGATAATTGGTATCTTTATGACAAGCAATCTTTACAGACAGAATTTGAAGAAGGAATACAATTAAAAACTGACTGGAATCAGGATTAAAGAATGAGAATTCTTCCTGTAAATATAAAAATTAATCTTTAATATAACAGATATACTCATCACAGAAAGGCTTTTCCCAAACACCAGATTGGTGTTATAGGAGAGGATATATGATAAAAAACAAGTGCTGGGCAGGGACTAAGTCTTCTTAGTTGCTCCCCTGGAGTTGAGACACAAAAGCATTATCCATGTCATAGAGTAGCTACCATTGTAGCAGACCCCACATGATACTTATTAAGCCTACTGAATTTCATTTTGCTGCAGCCAAAACCAAGCTATTCTCCCATCCTGTCCTCCACACATTCTCAGTAGGATTGCATTACCTGTATACATATTTCTTGCAGAAGCCACAAAGGTCTAACTCATCTGCAGCTATTTCACTGTTCTATACGCCAACATTTGTTTGTCTGTTTTATCACATCTGTGATCTATGAGAGACCCAAGAGTTAACATTCATCTGGCTGTCTTAGAACAAGAGGGCTGTCATGCTAAGACTTGGTGTCCATTTAAAGTCCTGTCTCCACTGTAGTCAGCATCCAATACTATATAAAAAGTACAAGAATCCTCCAACACAGAGAAGTGCAACAATCTCCCCTCCCGACATTATTTTCATTCTGACCCACAAAAGGGAAGTTATTTTACCCTAACCGTGCTAATTTATATTCCTCGCAAGATTTATTTACAACACACTTTTGTAAGCCTGTTTTAACAAGTGCAAATTAGGTGTCACTTCTATCACTAAAAATAGCAAACTGAAAAGCATACCAGAAGAGTAATCTATTTCACTCAAATTATGAGAAATTATAGGAGATCTTCCCCTGACAACACTGGTGAATGCTGGAGATCTGTTTCTGGTATCATGTTCTAGGATTCAGAGTGGGTGGAAAAGGAGGCAGGACTGTCTGTTTCTGATGATCTGCTAACACCAATTGTTAGAGCAAGGGGTTCAAATCCCAGAGCCACGATTTTCTATCCTTTTCCAAAGGAAATGGACTATTGCATCTGGAAAGTTTGCTGTAGGGTATGTTAGGAAGTCAGTCTAGTGAAAAGAATGTACTAAGGTGAGAGCAAAGAAAGGCAGAGCTGTCCCTTGTTGTTTCCTAAACTCCATTCTCCACTCCATTCATTAGCTCTATAATTATTGTCTGAGAAGAGTTTCTCTTCAGGGAACAGATGTTCATACTATCCTGAGAAACCTTAAGATGTTGTAGTTAGCTGAAAGCAAGCAGGAGGATAAATTATTTTGTAGTTCAGTAAATTTATTACTATATTTATTACCCTAACAGATCTAAAAGCCATTCCTACTATAAATAAGTGAAAAACTACAAAGCCATTCAGATAAAAAATCCATCTGGAGGGTCCTGTGACTAGCCAGCATGTTTCTCTCTTAGCATTCAGTGTCTACTGATGCAAACCCACTGGTTCCGTAACTATTTAATCAAGGTTTATGTGATTAAGTAAGGCAAATAACAGGCAAAATATGGAAAAGGTGCATCTTACTAAACCCATGCTTGACTTCACCTACACCGTATCACCGTATGGCACTTGTCATATCGCTTCAAAGATTTTCTTGCTGCATGGCATGGTGCTGCATCCTACTTCGTGCTATGGCTTCATTTGTCTCATTACCTGTGAAGGCCTTAATTCTGATTAGAAGGCACCAGCCAGAGCTATTTTATCCTATTGAAGATCAGCAAGATTCACCACCATTCCCACAAAGAAGAAAAACCTTCCCATCATCTGCACTGTTGCTCATACCAGGAATGATGGCATGACTTGGTCACGTCTGCCAAGCACCAAAACTTCCAAACAACTGTCCCAGGAGTTCCCTCTGACTAGTTTCTCACTATCATCCACTTCTTGCCACAGACTCTTTTTGTAGGTGGCAAGAGGAAAAGAGTAACATTTGTCCCGTAATTTACTCCTCTATAGGAGTGCTGCTTCACTGACACTGGTTTCTATTTGTGACCACAAACACCTCTGCCTTCAGAAAAGACAAGCCTTCTGGACCTCTGCACTTCATACTGCTCTGATAACAGCACCTATGATTAGCTCTGAGAGAGGTTAAACCAGTCCTACAAAAAGCTGTAGGTGAGAAAATACCATACTTTAGCTTTGAACAGTGTCACAGACATAGGCTTCACAGTTTGGCCAGCTGCATGTAGAGGCTTCTCTGGCTAAATATAAGTCTATTTTAGTGGAAAATTAATCTTACTACACAGTAGAGATATTAAGAAAAAGAAACAGAAAAGCAGTCATATTTGTAGAAGGAGGAATAAGTACATTGGAGCAATGCCTGTTTCACTCATGAAAACACACTGAACTTCCATTCCACTCTTGGAGTGAAATTGTCTAATTTGCTAAACAGTAAAAACTTACCAGTAACAAACAGCTGTTTGCTTGTTTCTAAATGGAAAAATATTCATGAGGACTTTTAGTTGACACAGTTAAGGCTTTACAGTGACTCCAGAAATTAAAGCTTCAGAAGGAAATATTGGTTGGCCAACAACCAATGGATTTAGGATCCTTCAGCCCTCAGTAGTCCCTCTAGCATATATCAGTTGCAGTAAATTCAGGACACACCAGACTTACATTATCTGCATCAGTGATCAAGTATGGGTCTCTTAGATGTTTTAACTTTATCCTTTGTAGTGTGACACAGCTGTCTCTAAAAAGCACCAAGGGAAGTGAAGCTGTGTGCAAGAGAACTGCTACCTGTACTTCTCCTGACCTTTCAAGGTGGACCAAAAAATAAATATTTCAGAAGTTCAGGGATGTTTTAAAAGAAAAAGACAAACTCAACAAACCTTGATAGCTTCTGCTATCAAGGCTCCATCTGCCCGTCTCAGAGGTCACTATGCTGAACAAACTTCACAACAGCACCTCAGCATTCTGTAGCAGCTTGTAGCGAACCAGGGAAAGCTGAAGAGTCAAGAGTGGCTTTCCTTGCTTTTTCAAATGTTGTGGATGCTAATTTTTTTCCCCCAAGTTAATAAACGACCAAAGAGAGGCAAAGTAATACTGAAACAGTTGACTGGCTGCTGAGCTCCTGCAATATTTTAACACTGTGAAAAGAGTAATAAATTTATATAGCAAATATAAGACAGTAGATAGACTACTAGATGCCAACCCATGAGATACTCGGGTGTCACAGACATTTGAGAAGGGTTGGTGCAACCCTGGCAATAGATCTGAGCTGCTTCTGTCACTCTGACTTGACACTGTAGAACAATTGTACACAGCTACCAAATCCAGTCTCAGCTGTAGTCCCATGCCTGGCAGCACACTGCTAACTCATTCTGGTTCACCCTGTCCTTCTCTGGCTAGAAAACATCTTTCACAAGATCCTTTAGTTTTTCCTGCTTCTTGGGACTGTAAATCCCACTCCAGAGCTATAGTTTCACAGCTGCTCTGAGCTGTTCTGCAAAGCTGCTTTGGCTTCCTCCTTCACTCTTAGTTGTCCTTTCCTGCTCCAGAACCAATGCTTGGATAGCCATTGGTGATGGAGACAGAATCAAGGAATTTACCTGCATAAAAAAACACCATGCAAAAACAGTAATGACAAAGTTCATCTCTAACCTGGATTACTTCCACTTCCTAACTGCTTATTCAAATGTGTTCAGTCACACAGGAAGGGATGGAAGTAGCAGTTGTCTTGGGCTTCACTGAAGTGAAAGCCTTCTGAAACTTCAGTCTCAGAGGGAGATTTTACTGCCCTAAGCATTAAATAAAACTGATTTTGAGGTTGCTTTATTTATAAAGTCATTTACATGAAGACACTCTCCCAGATTTTCAGTATATTGGCACCAATCCAAATTTTCTGCACTAAGCTATTCAATTCCTCAAATAATTGCTAATCCCATGTTTTCCTTAGTTATATATTTTGCAGGAAAGAGAGCCTGCAACTCCATATCCTAATCAGTACTTAAGAGTATTAATCAGATACTTTCCAACTGACTGATGAGTTATATGCTCTTGGTGTTTTTTAAATTTCTCCTAAAATGTTGACACATACTCTACAGTATTTTGAAATGTTGGTTCCTGTGAGACTGGCAACAGCACTGCAGTTGTAGGGTTTTAATCAGATTAATCATATTAAATTGACCAGTGCCATTAGTTATCCAATTGATTATGCGGTTAAAAATAAAACTAAGTCCTATATTATCAACACTCTAAAAATACTCTCCATTCTTCTCTGAGGACTTAGTGTCAACAATAGATGCATTTAAAGGCAAACTGATTCCCTGCAAAAGCCAAAAGCAAATTTTCTGTAGACAGTCTGTATGAGTGTTGTATACTCGTTGACTGTGATGTTAGATTATCATGTAAGCAGCTTAATAATATTTAAATTATGCAGCTCATGAGAAATCTCATGAAGAGCTTTTCCTCAAGCTGCCTTTTGTAGAAATATCCCAGATGAAAAGCAAGTATTTACAGCACATTTGATTTGCAGTGACCCCAAGATGATAGAATTCAGCATCTGGAGGATAGCTGAGACAGTGAGCAGTGGAGCTAGGACTCAGGACATCAGGACAGTAGAAGCTCACTTATTTGAGCAATTGCTAAGTAAAATTCTCCAGCAAGCAGTCATCAAGCAGAAAGAGATGAGGCTGAATTTTTAAGAAAACTGGGAACAATCCAATATGCCATGCAAGAAGGCCAGAATTTCATCAGCAGAACTGCCAGGCTAAGACAGAGGCCTCTCCATGAATTAAAACACAGAAGGGAGCATACAGGAGGAGAAAACAAGGCAAGAGAACTGGCAAGGAAACCAGCAAGAATAATTACTGTTCAACTGTCTGGAAAGGAGAGGAAATGGAGCTGCCCTCTATGTGAGAAAACAGCTGGAATACTTGGAGCTCTACCTTGGGATGGATCAGAAGCCAAAGAACGGTTTATGGAGCAAGATTAGCGCCAAACCAACATTGTTTGGTGTTGTGTTGTGGGTATCTACTATAGACATCCTGACCAGGAAGAAAATGCAGATGAGACTTTGTTCCAGCAACTGGGAGAAGTCTCATGTTCACAGGTCCTGTTCCTCATGGGAGAGCAACCACTGCTGTGTCTGCCAGAAGGATGATACAGGAGGGCTCAGGAAATCTACAAAACTTCTTGAACGCACTGATGACAATTTCCTGGTAACTGAGAAGCTAACAAGAAAACATAATCTGCTAGACCTTGTAGTTACAAGAAGAAAAAATTAGTCTGGGATAAGAAAGTCAGAGGCAGCCTTAGTTGCCATTTCAATGAGTATGAAATGGTAGAATTCAGGAATCTGAGAGGAGAGAAAAACAGCAAAAAGCAAGATCACAGCCCTGGATTCAGGAGAGCAGCTAAGGCTGCCTTTGACTTTCATGTCTCAAATTCTCTTTCAATCTCAATGCAGCCCTTCCAACCTAAATGAGTCATTGATTCTGTTGAAGCATAAAAATATTGCTTCAAATCCTAGTTGAACCTGACAGTAAAAAGAGGCAGGACAACAAGAAAGGCTTCTCTAGTTACATTAATTGTAAAATGAAGATGCACACAACATGGGTCAAAAGGAAATTAGGAGTTCACTGATAATAATTTCAAAACAACTGCCTACCCTGGTGAAAAACGTGTGTCATCAGGGCAGACTCTGGCGATAGGAAAAACAACAAACATTATACCCATCTCTAGGTCCAGCCAGAAAACTCAGAATTCAGCAGATGGGAAACTCATGGATTAAACAGCAGCTGAATACAAGCCACAATGTGTACATTCATCATGTAAACTGTATACTAAGTGACACTGGCAGGGATATGGGCAGCACAGAGGGAAATTATTACCCTCTCATATTCTGTAATGGTACAGCTGCACTTAGAACAGTGTCTCCCATTTCTTTCCTGATACTGAGAAACTGAAAAGGATCTAGTGAAGACCTATCAATGTAGCCAAGGCCTTGAGCACATAACCTATCAGGAGAAACATGGGAACTTGTCTTACTTCAGTTAGCAAGGAGAGAAGACAAAGGAAATACTCACCACAGCTTTTAATGTCCTGAAGGGAAGATTGCAGTGAAACCACTCTCAGTAGTGGCAGATGAAATATTGAAGGACAGCAAGTACGAATTGCACATAGGGACGGTAAGAGCAGATGTCAGGAAAGATTTCTCACCAAAAAGGTAGTGCAGCACTGGAAGAGTCTACCCACAGATGTTGTGGAATTCCTGTTCTTGAGGGTCTTCAAGATTTGCTAGAGAAAGCAGTATTTCAACCTGAGGCAGGGTTAGTGACAGTCCTGCTTCTGACAGGAGATTGGACTAGAAATTCCCAGAGGATTTTGCAACTAGCATGTCAGCAGTTTTCTAGCACTGTGACAATGTCACTAATACCCTTAGTGCTATCTACTCCAAGTGCAAACTACCTCCACTTTGACTGTCATTATAAAGGAGAAATGTCATGATGTTCCTCTATCCTTGGTTTCCAAATGCAGCACAAAATGTGAGTATCAGCCTGACCTATGATTTATAGGTTAGAATTCTGTGAAGCAGTCAGGGTGCCAAAAATATACAGGAAAAATATCTCTGGCCATTTAAGTCATCATAATCACGACCATTTTATAGAACACCATTCAGTCATAAGCCTAATGAACAATGAAATAAAGTTGTCCTGAGCATTTAGGGAAAAAAGAAAAGTAGTAGTTACACACAAAGCTACAAAGCAACCAACCAATAAAAAAAATTTAAAAAAACCAAACACCCCACCAAAAATACCCAAGCACACACAAAAAAAAAAACCCAGTGAGGTATACACAAGTATAGAGATCTGGCAGCAGCTATGTAATTACTGTTTCTATTCCAGGTAGAGCCACTGACTCATCATATGTCACTTGGACCTCCATCTGCTTTGCTCGAAACTAAAGAGAATTGATATAGTAGAATGACAGCTGAGAGCCAGGCAGGAGGAATCAAATAGATTTCAATCAACAGACCCATAGAAATAGAAATAACTCCTGCTCCTAAATGAGTAAAAAATAAATTATATATATATATATATATATATATATATATATATATATATATAAAGACACTAAAAAAAAATTCAGTTACTGTTTTTTTAACGTTAGCCCAACTTCGTGCTAAGATATATGTATCTTCCCTCCTACATTGTTAAGCATCTTCTGGAGCCAAAGAGTCTAGCTATGGTTGGCTGTCTTTACTTCTGATTTCTTACTTTTAAGTTTGGCTTAAGATAAGTCCCTGCTCAACAAAGAATTAAAGTTTGTGGGGATTTTCTTTTACTTCACATGATCAGCTAGTTTATCCTGTGACTCCAGCTCATTTTTATATTGTTGATGCTCACTTTCTTGTGTTTTATTTAACTTTCTGTCCAGTTCCTGTAAGATTTTTGGTACTATTAGTGCTTATACAATAGGGTTCTAGACAAAAGTCAACAAATCTCTCCCATCTGCTTGTAGGATTGCAAACAGTTCAGTTTTGACTGCAGTGCTGTGCACTAACACCACAAGGAATTCCACTGAGCTCTTAGCATTGTGTCATCCTCCTTAGACATTCAGTGCACTCTGTAATGGTCTCATAGTTCACCCCTGCTGAGCTAGATGGCAATTACAAAAGAAAAAAAGAATCAAGTGCTTCAGCAACAGCCATTGTTAGAAAACAGGCTGCTTTCCAATTATCTTGCTTATAGGTAGCAAGGGAAGTGGGGTTTAATTAATTCTTCACTCTTCTACAATGTTTTTCCTTAATGGGAACTTGGAAGTGCTGCACCCTTCCAGCTATATTTGGCTTATTTTGCTTTAGTCCTCGCATCATATTCCATAGATAGACCCTCAGAGCTCATCTGTTCCTAACTCATAATGGAGACCCATCTCCATATAGTCCACACAAGAAGATGGGAAGTACAGTTTTTACCCGAATGCCCAGTCTTACTCCTTTGTATTGATGCTTCATCTCCAAGCTGGATGAAATATTTTGGAATGTCAGTTAAAGCTTAAAATTTATTTTCCTTGGTGTGCTTTCCCCACCTATCTGCAGAGAGGATAAGGACAGCACTTCCTGAGCACAAGGTCACAGTCCTCAAATGTCATTCCATCATTTCCTTTCATGCCTGCATATGAACAGACAAGTTTTTGTAAAACTCAGAGGAGAAGAATAATAATAAATATAATAAATAATAAATAATAAAATATTCAGGACTTCAGCACAAAGCAGCATGTAATACTTAGAAGAGTATTGACTGTATTTGTCAATACTTGGTCTTGAGCATTAACTGGAGTCCTCAGACACAGATAGACAGGTATGGGCCACCTAAACAAGCTGGGTTCGTTTGGGAGGTTTTAGCAAAAACTTGTTTTAGCTGTGTCACAGAGAAACGTGTGAGAGAAAACATGTTTTTCTCTTACTGCTGTCTACGTTTGCTCTTAAAGGATGTATGTTGGCTTTTGTTAACATATGTTGGTCTGTGGGCTACTTGGCAGTAAGAAACTTTTCTGTTCCTTTGTTTTCTTTTCAATTGTTCTTTCTGAAACACCAAGTGCCCTCACTGGGGCCAAAGTGTCAAGGACGCAGTTATTTGCTGCCTGTAAAAAATACATGAACACATTGAATATAGTTACTGTATATGCCTCTACATTTTTATTTCTTTACTCCAGCATTCATTACAATAACATCTTACTTCAGTGTGTATATCTCCTGTGCCATATTTTTCCTGTTCTCCACCACTCTCCTCACTCTCCTCATGCATCTTTATGACAGTATTACCCTCTATACAAAAAAACCCCAAAAAATTAGCAGCTTCAAAAGCAAAATCAAATACCATGGGAATACATACCATTGCTTGTTTCCTGCTAAAAACAGTTAATTTATCTTTCCAGGAGTACAAATCATACCATGGACACGTTTTGATTCTTTTGTTGGCAACATAGCCACTTAAGACAGACATGGTATTAAATTTGAACTGTGAAAAATGTTATACTGGTGTATCTCACTGCTATCCCAGACAGTGGGTTAATCAGCTGGAAATCTGAGAATGGTATAGTGGTTTTACACCTTTCTTAAGGGAGCTTCCAGCATGCAGTGAGAATAACAGTAACACATCTGTAAGCCTACCTTACCTGCTGCCTTACTTTCCTGCTAAATTTTGACAAGTCCACTTCTAATCAAAGTGATCCATATTAGTTTTAGTAACATCACCTCTCTTCTTCCTATACAAAGAACAAATGGCATATTCAAGCCTTTCAGGTTAGCAAAGTTCAAATATGAGAGAAAAAAAAAAAGGACAAGGCAGTGGGTTATTGTTTTAAAGTTTAGAAGTTCTTACTCTTCTCAGGAGGCAAAACAGAACATACAAAATAAAATTGGGATTTTACCCTCCTCTGTGTTAAATAATACAAAACCAATGGAACAGAACTATCATAACAATAACCCATTTAAATGTCAGAATTACTGCTTCTGCTAAGTCTTATTACTAGAACACTGAACAAAATGCAACAAAATATATAGTTTACAGTTGCAACTGAGAAATGTTTTGTTTTGCTTTTCCAGTAATGATTGGATGTACTTTTTATCCCATTGCAGTTCAGGGGACTTTTGCTTTGACTTCAAGGAGTAATACTGGGTCCCAGTACAGTAATGCCTTCACTTCTGACATTATTATGAGTCTAATCTTGTTCTTGGCTGTGCTTTGAGCAATAAAGAACATCATCATTACAGCTATATGGATTCCTGATAGATCTTTGCATCTTTCTGTAAGACCTGACTGTGATGCCACATACATAATTGTGAAGTTATAAATGCCAACACTTTCCTCAAGAATTATTAGCACGTTTGAACAACAAAACTGCAAGGCACTTTATTAGAAACTGAAACTACCAACTGGATCAAACAAAATTTAAAAATCACAGAATCATTTAGGTTGGAAAATACTTCTGAGGTCATGTTGTCCAACCTTTGACTGATCATCACCTTATGAACCTGACCAAGACACTAAGTGCCACATCTGGTTGCTTCTTGAACACCTTCAGGGATGGTGACCCCACCATCTCACTGTGCAGTCCTTTCCAATGTTTAACAACCCTTTCTGTGAAGAAATTCCTCCTGATGTCCAACCTGAACCTACCTGGTACAGCTTGAGACCGTTTTCTCTTTCCATGTTACTCCTTGCCTGGGTGAAAAGTCTGACTACTTCCTTTCACATAGTTGTAGAGAGAGAGAGAGAGAGAGAGAGAGAGATCTCTCCAAGCCTCCTTTTCTCCACCTTAAACAATCCCAGTTCCCTCAGCTGCTCTTCCTATGACTTACACCCCAGACCCTACAATAGCTGGTTGCTCTTCTCTGGAAACGCTCCAGCACCTCAATGTCTTTCATACAGTGAGGGGCTTAAAACTGAACACAGCACTCAAGGTACAGCCTCACCAGTGCTGATCACTGTCCTGATTCTTCTGGCCACACTATTCTTGATGCAGGCCAAGATGCCACTGGCTTTCTTGGCCACCTGGGCTCACACTGGCTCATGTTCAGCTGCTGTCAACCAGCATCCCCAGGTCCTTTTCTGCTGGGCCACTTTCCAACCACTCTTCCCTCAGCCTGTAGCACTGCCTGGGGCTGTTTAACCAAAGCATAGGACTTGGCACTTGGCCTATCTAACAAGACCTCAAACAACTTTTTCTCCTACAGATGTCTCACATCTATAAATAATCTGTAATTTTCTGGTGGAAAACATGATTTCTGCAAAACTGAAGTTTGCTATGTGAAAATTCTATTCTATTAAAGAACACCAAACACCTTCTATATGGAAAATATAAGGGTTTTATCCTATTCTCCTGAAGTCCTAGTTTTCTCTTCTATTTTCCCTATCAGAAGTGTAGTTCACAAGAACCATGGCCTCCTGTGAACCAGGCCAGGGAATACTGAATTATTTGATTATTCAGGGGAGAATAATAATTCTCCCCTCTTCCCACTACTTTGGATAGAAGAGGAGAAGAACTAGGTAACATATCCTGCATCAGTGTTTGTTGAAAACAACCACAGAAACCCTGAATTCTGTCCTTAGAAAGAAAAGCAAGTACTGTGCCCCCTAATTCTCTGGCTTCCTTGCTTGGCTGGACTCCAGACTTAATAAAGAGATGGCAGCTCCCCTGACATTCTTAGAAAAGAGCATAAGTAGAACCAGCATATTCTTTCCCATTAATTTCAGCTAGAATTTTTTCCCCTAATTTCTTTGCAGTATCTGGAATTGAGCATCAGGGGCAGGCAAGAGGTGGGGAAGAACCAAAAACAGCCTGCAAAGAAACAAACAAAATATCTCCAACATGAAACACACATACAAGTACCAAACATACACCCAAAACCCCACATCACCATTGGTATCCTCTTACTATAAAATAGCTCTTTTGCAGGTGAAAATATAGAACTTCCCTTGGAGTTCCAAGGTAGGACAATTAACTTGCTGAACAGCTAACAGCTGCTTCTGATACACTAGCATTCTTGCAATATAGGAATGAGTACAATTTTTTACAATTTGCAAATTTAGCATTCACTATTCTTTCTAAACTCTGCCCTTCCTATTCTTGATCAGATAAACACAGAAAATACTCTTTTCCAATGAATAAGAATTTGCAGTCACAGCAGGATTTACCTATATTGCTTTTCTACATTTATGGCGTTATTGCAGTCGATATTAATATTCTGATTATCACTCTGTATTTAATTTTAAATTGCAATTTCAGTTACATTTGTCTTGATTAAGTTATAATGTATCTGAATTTCAGTGCATCTCATTTTCTGTGAGGGTGCCAGGTACTGTATTAGTAGATGGCTCCCAAGCAAAAAAAAATTAAATTTAAGATTGTTTGGGTGTAAAGTGTTCATCCCACAACTACCAATATGCACTGCTGTCAATTAGAAGTATGACATTGGTGCACTTCATGTATTCATTTCCCTTCACAGTGCCTACATGTACAAACTCATGCAGAGAGCTAATGTCTGATGTTGACCTACAACAAATTCACAAAATATTTTTTGATTTGCTAACTTTTGCTAATAACTGCATCCATATTATTCATTTTTAGCTGTTAAGACTTTCAGAGTGTGCTTTGATATTCAGTTATTACTTAAATATTTCATAATATGCTAACCTGCTGTCCAGTTCATGAAATGATAAAAGAGCTTAGATTAAGGCCACCTTGGAAAACGGAAAAACAAAAGGTCTTTTAGACCACCAAGCTGAACATTGCACATTAAAACATTCCCTTTTAAAGATTTTCTCCTTAAAATATGGAATTTGTAAAAGAAAAAACAACTATAGTATAGCAGACATGTGAAATTATCTTTTTTTCCACCAGAATCCAAAATTCAACTGATAAACATGGTGAAATACTCGTTCTGTGTATCTCAGAAGGTTAGATTATAACATAGCAATGTATTCCACACTATATTCTACTGTGCCAAACTGGCAAATTACAGAGTAAAAATTACCAGTAAGTCCAAATTCATCAGTTATTTTAATGTATCTCTTCTGGTTTCAGAAGATTTACAGAGATCTGACAGGAAAAATCTATGATTTCCCTTACATTATCTATACATATTGCACTAATAAATCAAAATTTGTCGTGGAAAAAATGGAAACTAGACCAGATACACATCAAAACAGCTTTATTATTGGTGCTCAAATATTTTCCACTCTAAAGGTTCACTATGCTCTGAAAATGTAAGGAGACACATTTGGAAAGCATAAACAGCACTATTAAATCTACTAAAATATCATGATTTTTCATCAGAATCACAGATCTTTTTAATTATGAAAAGTACAGTTCGGAAAAAAATATTCGGTGTGTTTCTATAAAATGTGAATTGTTTTTAAAAACAAATAATTTGAAAGAATGGTTAGCTGCACAAACAGATTCTCGTTTTTAATTTTACATTGGGCTCTGCTTTTTAAACTCATGAATAGAATTTTTTAAATATGAAAGTTAAATACAGTGTGATTTATTTTCATATCTAGACTGGTGCTTGAGATCTTGGGAAGCTTTCATAAGAAGCTAAAAAAATTCTACTGCCAATTATCTCTACAGATGTGACAGATTCAGAAATTATTCATATAGCCTAGAGCTTGAAAGCACAAAATCCCCAGCAAATTTTACAGGGTAGAAGACAAGTAGTCATTAAATCCTCACTTCACTCACACCACTGTACAATATAAAAAATAATACAAGAACCTCCAAGATGTGTCTAGCCATATGGCCAGCCAGCATTTAATACTTTGCCGATGAGAGATAAGAAAGGTAAGGCTGTATTCCATTAAAAAACAGTAATAAATTTTATAACTATAAAATTTGGGTTATTATAGCACAGCTGTAATTTGCTTTTCATTAAAACAGTCTTTTATTATTCTTTTTAAAATATTAATTTACTGCAACAGGGACTCTCATAAACATGACATCAGATTATTTTTCTTATTAAAATACTGAATGAGTAATACCCTCACATACTGACAAATGGGAAAAAAAAATAGATAATTTGTTCAGTTAAGAAATACTGAGATTCCTTTAGGATGAAGCTCAGATTTTTTTTCCTCATTAACACTTGCTGGCTTGCCATGTGCTTCTCCATGGTATAGCACAATTGCAGACCAGAGGATCACGCTCTACTGTGGTGCTGCCAACAGCAGCATTTTGTGTAAAGCACAGCTGGATGAAACAAATTTTTTCAACAGACTATGATGCTAAACATAGCAACTCAGCTTCTTCTAGTAGTCATAGCCAAGAGACAGAATTTCTTTTTCTTTTATTTGACACATCCCTTAAGATCTTTTGTAGCTTACTGTGGCTATTCTTCTCTTGGTTGAGGTTTGAGAACCAGTGCATAGACACCACTCTCAATTGTTTGGTTTTCTGTAGGACAGCATAACAATTCCACAAAAGCAACCTTAAGGCCTAGTGGAAATATAAAGAAAAGCAAGAAGGAGAAAAGGTAATTATGTATAATCAGAATTTCTGTTCCATCTGTGCTGCAGGCTGCATAGGCTCTGCTGGATCAGGCAGAAGATGTAGAGGATACCAGGTGCAGCACTTTTATCAGTCATCTCTGAAAGCTTTTCTACCTAAAGAGATTTGAAATAGGGCAGGTTAGGAAACAGATAAAACGTATGAAAACTGCACTAGAATGGTGGTGGTTTATGGGGTATTTGTGGTGTTGGGTGGGGGTTTTGTTTTGTTCTTTCTTGTTTGGTTGACTTTTGTTTTGGTTTCTAATTTTTGTTTCCTCTCATCCAATTCCCAACTGGTCTCTGTATAAGTGTAAGAGGAACTAAAGGGCAAACTCCTCTTTAAGTGAGACCCACCTCTAACCCACCTCTATTCAAGTTGTACATCCAAAAACTTCCCTCCTTGTTGTTCACGCTCCTCTGTACCCCTATTTAAATTAAATCACCTACTCAGCAAAGTGCAGCATATACCTCACTGCATTACTTTGTAGTTCCAGGCTTGACCAGCATGGTCTGAAGAGGAAAGATGTTCTGATCTCCTCCTAGGGACCCAAACCAGCAAAAAAACCAAACAAACCTTCAGCATACAACTTCTATTGTCTGTTGTGGGCAGCAGCCAACTTGCAAGCCTGAAAAAGGGCATATCTATGAAATCCTTGCAAGTCTGGGGTCTGTGCTCACAGTGGATGTAATTGTCCTATTGTATATAACCACTGATCATCAATCATGATATTTCATCCATAAAGAAAAAAACAAACAAAACACCCAAAACAACAACAAAAAACAACCCCCCACCAAAACAAACAAACAAACAAACACACACCGAAAAAAAAAAACACACACACAAAAAAAAAACTACCAAAAAAAAAACCTACAAAAAAAAAAAATAAAAAAAAAACCCAAAAAAAAAAAAAAAAAAAAAAAAAAACCAAAAAAAAAAAAAAAAACACTACTGGTCCAGGTCAAGGAAGAGCAGTATTTTTATTAACGACTTTCACTGGTGTATCTGTATTATAGCTCTGTTCAATGCAACATTTCAGGTAAAAAGTCTTTTCGAAAGGTAACAACTCTGCTTTGATTTAATGGCAATGATACAGTCTTAAGAAGCCACTATAGATGAAGAGTGCAAATTGTGTCAGACAGCTTTTATGCTGTTTCTTCAAAAATTAGAGTCCAGGCTAGGATTTGTGACAAGGACAGAAGCAAGGTTTTCTATCACATAAAAGAAAATCTTACTCCTGACCAATTTTTTCAGTAATAGCTATGATTTTAATGCACTTCTACCATAAAAACGTGACAAAGTGACCTGTCACTTGAAAACAGGGCTGGGGGAGGAGATGAGGAAGAAAAAACTAATAGTCCATACTATTGGACTATTAGACTGTTGGACTAACATACTGCTGTTCTAATAATGGTTTAAGAACTCCATGAGTTGCAAAGTACATGGGCTTTTCCACTTGAAAAAATTGACTGCCTTTAAAATCACCAGTTTCCCAGAAAGACGTATACAAGGGAGTAAATCGGACCAGAAGCCTTTAGAACAATTTCTTTTCAGACAAAATGAAAGCTGAAAGGCTGCATAAATGGTATTTCAGTGAAGTTATAACATGATAGCCAAAAAAAAGGTGTTGATTTTCTGTACAGTAAAATCCAATTGACAAGGGCAGAAAGAACCCCATTTCCCAGGCTGAGATATGCCTGGCTACCTAAAGTCATTATATCTGGCAACTCCAGCAGAGGCGGAATAGGAAATTAGCCATTATGTTCTGACGTTGTTTTTGCTCTTTCTGAGGAGGGCTAGACCTTTCTGGATTGTTGGGAGAATCTTTCAAGGTGAAAGGAGGGAATATCAGAAGGAGGGAATATCATAAGAATATCCTCAATGCTATGCAATGCTGTTTGGCTGAGCTCAGCTAAACACTGCCCTTTTCACATTAAAAAGAAAAAAATAGAAACCAAGTTTGATCCACAGACTTGAGACCCAAATGTGCCATCTATTCCCTCTGGGTCAAGGGATTTTGAAAGCCTGATGTAGTCACTGTCACTGGTGAGTGTCAAGTTGACACTAATATGAACAAGCCAAGAGTCATGATCATGTCTAATGGCAATAATGTCCTGATGATCCTTAAATTTCCTATTGCTACTGATATTCAGTTACTGAGATTCATCCAAAAATAAACTTCTGGTCAGTCAATCAGTACGAAAATACAAAAAGCCCTTCTTGTTTCTTCCCTAGGACTACACCCTGACCATGTACTTTCAGCAGTCCTGGAGGGATAAAAGGCTCTCTTATTCTGGAATACCTTTGAACTTAACTCTGGACAACAGAGTGGCTGACCAGCTCTGGGTGCCGGACACGTATTTCCAAAATGACAAGAAATCATTTGTCCATGGAGTGACAGTGAAAAACCGAATGATTCGGCTCCATCCAGATGGGACAGTCCTTTATGGCCTACGGTATGTTGGGGGTTTTATTCTGTCTGTGCTGGCAGAAGTGCAGGTAGAACCAATGCCACATTCCTATGCTTTTTTCCTTGTTTCTCATGTATGAGTCAGCATATACTCCATTTAGTCAACCACATCACACCCAAGGATTTTCCACAGAGCAATAACACTGCCCTTAACAGCTACAGCCATAGCTAACACAGCCTAATGCTTCTTTCTTTCAGCTCTTCTGAGTGTGTTAAAACTATTAAAGAGTTCTTTATTATGGTTCTCACCTGGTAATCAATCACAGCTTACACAAACACTTCCTTGCTTCTAAACTTTTTCCACCAACTCTTTAGGACAATGGGAATTTAAAATTTGGAGTCACTTGAAGAAATGTGATATTTGGTAGAGAATACAAAGGAGATATTTATAAATTTGCATTAATTATTTAAATATTATCTATGTGCCTCAGTATAGGTTTTCTTTAATCTGCCTTGCTTTATAACTGCTACTTCACTCCACAACTGTTTCTTCATACAGTGCAAACCATATTGATCCCTGTAGATAAAAATATATCCTAATTTGAACAGGCATGATCTAACAAGGTACAACTATGAAATTAAAACTAAACCAAGTTATTTTTTATCTTGAAATTGCTGCAGAGCCTGAGTAGGCCTCTATCATATTATTTTTGATGTTAAGGTAGCTTTTCTTGGAAATAATATTGCCTGCCTGAAATAAACTTTGGTTATTGTTATCATTCAACAGTGAAAATAATGTTTTGAGAATATAAACCTGAAAGCATAATTCATTTAATCAGAAAAGAAGTTATAAAGCATAAAACCTAGCTGAAATACTTCAAAATTTTACAAAAGATAGAACTAGTAAAAAAACCCCAAGATTCTGCAGCAATTCAAAATGAAAACAATATATGGGAAATATTATTATTCTATTAGTGAAAATAGAATTTTTAAATTACCTCTTAGCTTATAAAAACATAACCTTTTAAAACACAACACTAATCATGCAAAGAAAGCCTTCCACCCATCAGTTCAAGCTTCTCAAGAAACAAAAAATTATTTTAAAACTATTGTTTTGGCTAGCTATGACTTTGCTTTTGAACTTGTTAGATTCCCAGGCAATGCATTAATATTTATACTGCCAGATCTGTTCTGGTACAGCAAAACTGCTACTTCAGTTGTGAAAAAGAAAATAAGGGACCCATGAGGAATTAGCTATTAGAACAAAGGATGTCATTATCATCTGCTAAACTTGAGCATTTGAAGAATACATCTTCCTCGTTGCCTTCAGACCTCCCACAGTTCCTTTCAATCAAACTGACTCCTGCGGGACGTTTTTTAGGAGAGGATTGTTTGGTCTGGTCTGACAAATTTTCAAAATATTTTTTCTTTTCTTTTCTTTTCTTTTCTTTTCTTTTCTTTTCTTTTCTTTTCTTTTCTTTTCTTTTCTTTTCTTTTCTTTTCTTTTCTTTTCTTTTCTTTTCTTTTCTTTTCTTTTCTTTTCTTTTCTTTTCTTTTCTTTTCTTTTCTTTTCTCTCTTCTTCTCTTCTCTTCTCTTCTCTTCTCTTCTCTTCTCTTCTCTTCTCTTCTCTTCTCTTCTCTTCTCTTTTGTTTTTAGAGCCAGGAACTAAATATATTTATATTCCAGAATTGCCACAGAGGCAAGAATGTGTGTTAGAGCCAAACACTTCCTCACAAGCAGTTGTATACAATATAAACTACACGTTGAAATGTATGCCTCATCTTGCCCCGTGCCCTTAATGCACACTGCCACAGGAGCAACCTCGGACTCTCCCACGCTGCTGGGCTTCCCCACCCTCTCACCCCAGAGAAGGAGCAGGGTCTCAGGGTGCAGCAAGGCCAAGTATTGCCAAATGGGCCCATATGCACTGGTAGGATTGCCATCACCAACCACATGCAGAAAGAGATGCTGAGCTGTCAGGTCTTTCTCACAGCTCAAGCTCATTCACCATGTCTTTTCCAAGAACAAGGCAGCTGTTTAGACACATCTGGTGAACAGACTTTGGTCTGTAGCTGTGAGTAAAAGCACACGTAGTGTCCCCATCCCACAAGAAAGCTCTAACCAAAGACAGAAATAACAAATGAGCTGAAGAAAAAAATGAAGTTAAGATACATTAAAATTTTTTTCATGCAACAGATGTCAGTTATTGCACTAAACTTGCATCTGTAACGAGTGGCCACTTTCCTCATGGTAATAAATATACTTCTGTCAGCCTATAGGTTGCCTTGAACTCATGTAAGCATCAATGTTTTCATATTCCAGATGACACATATGCCTCGTAAGAAACCAAACACGAGAAAACACTGCAGAAAATATTTTTAGGTAAAATTCAGAATTGCCTTTTAGAAATTTGAGCACAGTTCCAATCTAGTCTCACAAGCAGAAAAGAAACTCTGCAGCATATTACCTTGATTTAGCATCTGTGCAGTAGAGAGCATGAAGACAGTATCACCAAACCTCTCGCATGAGTTGTGACCTGCAAGTTTGATTTTCCTTACTGAATACAGAGTATTGGCCTAGCATGACTTGAACAAGAAGAACAACACCAATTATGTTGCAACCAGAGTCTGAGTTCCTCACAAATTAGTCAGGACCTTTAACCATATCTCAAGGATGATTTAAATGCTTCCTTTCCCTCATGCCTCTTGTTCCCTAAACTGCTTTTCAATTTTCAGTCCACAGTTAATGTTACCGTTCAGGCTCAGTTATGAAATTTTACTGGCTTCTTTAAACAGAAATTGGAACAATCAGAACATCTCTAAATTACCTGTTTGCTTGCACCCATGTACACAGCAGTTTGTCATTGATGCAATGTTCAGCCTCAACAGAGCTGAGGAGAAATAAAGCAAGGTTAACCATTTGGCTTTACAGATGAATAAACAAGGGAAACAAGCACATAATACACTGGAGTGGCTTTAGATCATGTAACAAAGCATTATAACTTCACTATGTCTCCATTATTGTATTATTTCTATGATTAATTCAACAATCCCTTTAGCTATTTTTGTCTAGTAACTTTCAGCTATGTCCCCACAGTTTAAAGAACAATGTGTGCTATAAACTTGTGCAGACAGAGAATACTTTTAATCCTTCTGACCTCTAAAATTGTGCATTGTTATTATGTCTTGCTTCAAAAGACAGTTCTGTTAACTGCTCACAGTAGTAAAAAATGTGTAACATTACTAACCAAGTAACTCGTCCTTTCACCCAAGAACTACACACACAAACACATTTAACTCCATAGTAATATTTCCACAAATTCAAATATTTCCATATTTGAATTTCATTTTAAATATGCCAGGGAAGTTGAGTGTCGCTTTTAATTATTATCTACCTGAAGATCGTGTTTCTTCAGATACTGTCAAGTACTCCCACCAGCACCTATTATCATTTTCTGTGGTATAGCTACCTGCTTCCTAAGAAGAAGGAAAAAATCCCTTTGGGTCAATGTGCAAATTTGCAGCACTGTGAGGCTGGTGTATGAGACAGTGCCAGCCTGGTGCTAGTGCAGCTGGTAAAATACTGGTTTATTCTTCTTTTTTTTTTTCCTTACCCATTTTCTCTCATTACTTTTATTGCCTGTTCAGGCAAGATTCTCTAGAAATCTCTCCCAAAGCTCCAGAATCTTAAACCAATACGTACTGTTCCTTCTTTTGCTTCTCTTTTCTCCACCTTTCCCAAGTAAGATGCTAGATGTGTAATGTGTCTTTGAGATATTTAAGGAAACATTAATAATTTATTGTACTGAATTCCATATTCAAATGCTTATGTCATGATGTCAGGAATGGAAGCTCTGACTTAAGTCATCCTTTCCTCGTATTTTATGCCACCTCTTAATTCTTCTCAGATTTTCACTAGCAGAAAAATGACACCATGTTGCTTTGGAGACATCTGCTCTTTTATCATGACATTGCCTCACAATAAACAACAGCAGAATTTCGTGTGCATTGGAAGGAGCATATCCTTCAGAAGAGTTAGTTGTTAAGAAGTGTAACATACCTTCAGTGACACATTTACACAGACTTCTCTCTATTTTGATGTTCAGGCACAAACCCACCTTTGATTAGAGCAATTCTTTATTTCAAGGCAGGGGCACTGAGCATATCATGACAAGGTGTGAAGATCTGGTTTGGAGCATCGGAAACTTTTGGGTTCAGTGACACCACACATTTTTATACTGCTACAGCAGAGGATGCCACTGTGCTAGGCACTGCTATAATTTCAAGAGGACAAGGGGAAGAATAATCATTGTCCTCAACATAAGGATGTTTTTCACCACTTCTTACACAAAGGAAGTTTTCTGTGATACAAACACTGGCAGACAAATTCATTTATCTCCAATCAATTCACAAACGAGAACTGATCCATTTAACATTGGATTTACTAACCATTTATTCATGCAATATCTATGGAAGCATATCCTAGAGGTGGAATGCAGGAAAAGCTGTATTTAAATGCAGAATGTTTAGTTTTTAGTATGATCTTGAAAGTAAATTTAAGTGGAGAATTACCTTTTTACTACCTCAATTTTGGCAATATAGCTGAGAATGTTATTAAAGAAATTTGCTAGCTGTTTATCTCTTTTATTGCAATGAAATTTTTATAGTTTGTGGATTGCTTTGGCATTGCCATGATTTGCAACTATGGATTTTGGCTTTCCTCTAAACACCTTCATGGATTTCCTTAAAGAGTCAGTTATTGAATCCTTTTGAGGACAACTCATCATGGCAACAAGTAGCCGATTTACACCGGTACTCAATAAGAGCCAGCCAAACAAACAGACTGCAGTTCTTCTAAATGAGAAAAAGCCATGTCAACTATGTAGTGAAACAAAGCTACACTTTATTTCACTACAGAAAAAATACAGAGCAAATCATAAAGTAGTATTTGACTAGATGATAATTTTGAAAATCCTACAAAAAATACTTCTTTCACATATCAATGGCAAAATATTTAACAGTGAGCATTTTATGACTCAAAAGAACTAATTTGGGAGTCCCTTTATATTTTTAAACCCTAAAAATATATAAGAACTTTGTAAAAATATATCAAGCAATTATTCATCATTTCTTCCATTTCCCAAAACATTTATTTCCATCTCGGAGGGTCAGCTTTCAGGATTCACGGGCAAATGTAGACATTCCTCAACGTACAGCTACTAGGAAGGGGTGGAGATGAGGGGGGCAGTTCAGATGCACATTGTGGATGCCTGTTCAGCCTGTGACAGGTCCCATTGCACCTGCTGCAAACTTTCTTCCCAACAGACCTTTAAACAAGCATATGTGCCTGCTGGGCAGTCAGCACGACGCCTTATCACAGGCAGAGCACTGCTAGGAGTATTCCTTTAACTCAGAACAAAAAAATGGAGGAAGAGGGCATGGCAAATTCATCCCAAGGCAGAAAGATGGTCTTCTTTGTCCCTTCAGCTGCTTGCAGACTCTTTTAATCGTCTGTCACTCTGTCAGTTCTCTGGTCATCTCCTCTTCCTGGCCTGTAACCCAGTTTTAAGGTCATGGCATGGCTGGCACAAGATGATCACAGAATCATAGAATTGTTTAGGTTGGAAAGGTTCTTCAGGATCATCAAGTCCAACCATTAACCTCATACTGCTATGTCTACCACTAAACCATGCCATATCTACACGACTTTTAAATACCTTCATGCAATATCCTTACTAATTTATTCACATTTATTATACAAAATGAAACATATAAATCAGCATATCAAGGATTTTATAATTCTGGAAAATCATTTGATTAAGAATACCTGAGGCAGATATCATTGTAGTACTATATAACTGAAAGGACACAAATGAAACTGAGGAAATTTAAGACAAAAGTGGGTACAACAGCTAAAACTTATTGGGCATCATTTATGTAGACCTTTACTACTGCAGGTAAATCTGAAAAACTCCAACTGGTTATGGGTTTCTATGTGCAAACCCAAAAGTTTCTTTCTGAATGCCAAGGTTTTATTCAGCATCAAACACAAAATGGAGCTGGCAGGCTCAATAAATTTAACTGGCAATTTGGTAGTTAATAAATAGCACAAACTGAAAAGGAAGGCTGAAAACTACAAGAAAAAGAAGGAAAGATATGGTCCTCTCTGGCCCAGGCCAGGTAAGTCCCAGGTGTAACTCAGAGACAGCCTTGCTCTCTTCCTTTAGCATAAATAGTCTCGGAAACAGCCATGGTGAATCCAGCAGCTGTCCATCCCCAAAAGAGGTGCTTTCCTCACCCCTGAGGAGAGGACTCACACAAACTGAATTCCCTCCAGTGACATGTGTAGCAAACCTCTGCCCTCATACCCCCAGGGTACAGCAGACAGGGCAGAAGCATGCAGCTCTGGGGGAGCAACTATTCATAAACTCCACAGACTGAATTATCGAATAATTCCCTGCGTTTGATTCAGAACTTTTTTCTCCAATTTTACCCAGCTTGTTTTTTATTCCATGTAACATAGGATTTTTGAATACATAACACAGGAAACATTTAATACATAAGGAAGACAAAGAAATACTTCAGGTTGAACTGGTCTCTATAGAGAGTTTATTTAAAAAAAACAGCAGAAACATGCAAGTACTAAACATGGGCTCAGCTTTAAATACATGAGCATTGGCTGCTGTAATCCACAGTTGAAGTAGTTGTGGAGTCACAACTGGCTTCACAGGCTTGAATTTCAACACAAGCTTTAGATGCTGTAATTGATTGCAGCTATCAAGTACAGCACTTCGAAGACCTAAATAAGCATTTTGTAGTGCAGAGCCCACTAAGTTTTTTTCAAAGATGACTTAATTCAAGCACGGTCTAGATCAAATTCATATTACTGAAATGATATGTCAACTATTTAAGTGTATTAATATTGTTAATAACTATTTAACCTCATTAATACTATTAAAAAAATAAAAATGATTAGACAATATTTAACAAATGTTTAATTTTAAAGCTGAAAGGCACTGCAGTATATGGGTTACATATTTTCTAGGCAGCACACCATCTCTTACCATCTTGGTATAAATAGATTTTGGATGATTTTCTTATCCTCTGTTTTACAGACTGTGTTCTGCCTACTAAATCTGAGCAAGTCCTCCTTTTCTCCCATATCAGAAGTGCAAATTATCTTCTGATACTTTGAAATTATTAGTCTTTCACTGTCAACCTGATCTGCATCAAAATTTCACTTCTAAATAAAATGGTCTTAATTTTTTTTACTATGTCTTACTTTTAAAAGAACTCCCTTCCCACCAAAGGCTTATCTCTAGTGTGTATAAGTAACGTTATAGTTGGTTCAAACATATGGGGAGAAAAAAAAAATCAAGTGAAAAAAGAATTTTAATGACAGAGAGTAGCACTGAAGTACTTTTGATCAAGAGGTATTTCAAATAAATTTATATACACGCACCATAAGAATCAGTGCTTCCAATAATAGTATAGGGAAGTTTTTACAAGTATTCCGTTCTTTACTTGCTTTGGGGGATAGGCATTAAATGAGAAAGGAATTTTTGTGTATTTACTAGCTCAGCTTTCACCTCTACACATTCTAAAAGCTCAGATACAGAGATATCTTACAATTCAGTAACCAGAAAGAAAATCCTCACATGCTTTTTTCAACTGAGCCGTGTACCTCCTGTTGTTTCAGTGTAGCCGGTTGGATACACACCACTAAGGCAGCACATACTTAATTGCATACTGTGAAAGTCACTGCTTAAGTTTGCATAATGTCATAATATTTGTTTTTTCCCTTTAATACTGGATTTTTAACACATTTCTTGACACTTTTGCAAAGAACACCAAATGGACATATACAGTTACAACACTTACTTGTATTTTTGTATGGAAAAGGCAAAAACATTTTAAAAACCACTGCAATTTAACTTATATAGCTGGAATATATTTTAGCAGTATAGATTATTTAGCATATGTTTTTATACAAGCTATATACAGGTATATAAAAGAGCTCTATGCTGAGTCCTAATATGTTAACATATTTTAGCATATATCATTCATTATGTGTGTTTTTCAGGCCCTGAACTTCATTAAAAAGCCATTTATAAAAAATAAATCCCCCTCTAATGATAAAAATTTAAAAGGGACAGTAATTAAATCTGTACTTCACTGCAGATGTCCAACTTACTTACTATTAATTTTAAGCATGCTGACAACAATTAATACTGAAGGACAAAATACAAATTTTAGCTGCTTAAAACTAACCACACTGTCATTTTATTTATGTTGATGTTGATTCATGACATCAGTGAAACAGTTGTTCAACCAAAAATCCAAGGGGCATAGGATGAGGCATCAATCTGTACCATACCTGTGCAATAAATGTATCAAGCAGGTAAATTAAGGTCCTAGGGGAGACAGCAAATATTTTACCAGACCTGCTCCAAATTGATAAATGCACTTAGATACAAAAGAAGGAAGAGACTTAATTTATGTGTTCTCTCAAAGAGACAAGCACTTTCCTAATAAACACTACCTGGAAAGCTTTGAAATTCTGAACAAATGCTGGAACAGCCTGTTTACTAGCGACATAAAAGTAAAAAGGAAAATTAGTTGGGGGCTGCAGTTCTCAGAGACATCCCCTTGCTTAAAAGCCCAGAGCTGTCAGGGCATGTTTGCTCTGTGCTGCAGCACGCAGAACGTTGGCTGGTACTGTATGAAGTGTTTAAGGGTATTAGTGTGAGGAGCAACCCTGCACTGATTTAATTCACTACAGCAATCATGTGCAGCGTTTATAAGTAATTTAACCATAAATTAAAATTCATTTTTTGAGGACAGTGCAAAGATGCAAATAATAATGCATTAAAAATATTTCCAGTCAATATATTTTCTCTTTAACCCTCATTCTTCTATAAATATCTCCACTTAAAAAGAGGATTTCTTCTCAAATATCATTGGTCTGGCTTAAAAGTAGCTGCAAGAGAATTCACAATCTAGATAATAGCCAAGCCCTTGAGTATAATAAAATGTAAAAAGCAAAATCACTTACTCCATAAAATGCAGTACTACATTCCTGTATTTGACACTTCTTCTATCTATCCACGTACATGATGTTATAACTGCCAGGACAAAATTACCTGATTTTAAGAGGCAAAATATGTGACAAATAAAATGCTTTAATTTATAAAATCATTAATACGGAAATCAAGCTGAGCAGACAGGAGGTAGGTACTTCAAATACAATTCATGTTTTACAAAACATGGATTTCAAATATAGTTAGACATGATCTTCCAGGGAAGAATCTAGAAATATCAGAAATCCTGGAGTTACTCAGAGCCTAAAGCAGGACTCAAATTGTGGACAAAGTAACTTGAAAATCATTCAGCACTTAAAACCTATAATAGGTAAATGTATATGGGAGTGACCTACACAGGAGTCTGAGCTGACAGTGAGCTATTCCTCAATCTCTGGGTAAATTGTCAGGCAGCAATATCAGCTGCAGCTCCCCCAGCCGGGGTACAGCTCTGTCTACACCCAGAGTGGCTGGTGTCACCTTAGCTGAGGTACCTGCCCACAGGAGTCAGTCTCCAACCTCAACACAAGCAACGTGTCCCACTGACAGAAACACTGGCTCCAATTTCTGAAATTCTATTAAAAAAGCAAACAACAAACTCTCAGATACGGCAACAACAGAAAACATCTACACAAAATAAAACCCAAACTACTAAATAAAACACAAGGACACAAATGGAAAAAAACACAGGTCCTTTTTTGAGTAAAGTCATTTAGAATATACACTCATTACACTTAGCTTCTCTTTGAAAAAAACAGTTGAAACCAAATCAAAACAAACGCATACAAATTACCTGTGCTTACTTATTGCAAAACTAAATGTTTTCCACATATGCAAACTGTCCGGTTCTTCTCATTCACAAGAAAATGCCAAAGACAAAATTTTGCAAGCCACATGCATAACAATAGGCTTGGTTCAACCAGACACCAAGAAGAAATATATATGCTCTCTTATACTACCATCAGTTCTATACATAAGTTTATAGTCTGAGAAGATAAGTTATGTACAAAGGGTAATCTGACATTTCCCATGTATCATGGCACAAGCAGAAGAAATCTGGGGAAGTTTAAACTCTGGGAACTTCTCAGACCTGGGAAGTTTAACTGTCTGATGTTCTGGTGCATGCTGCTGATGTCTCTTTTAGCAGAGCCTCTCTAGCAATCTCTGAGAGCATTGTCATGAGAGACTGCAAATGCAGCATTTTTCACCATCGTTAGATAGATGGATTTGTAAACTATGTGAGACAGTGTGATCAGATGGCTATATTGAAAGCATAAATCTACTTCCAGTCCGGTTCCTATTGTATTTGTGTAAATCAAGAACCTGGAAAATAGATCTGGTGTAGAAAACTTAATATTTTGAGGTTTATTAGTAGATACAAGGTGTTTCAAACTTGTTCTCAACTTTATTGATAAGCCTTTTTACAAACAAAAGACCATATATCTTAAAGCTAGCTATTTTTTATAAAATTAGAGCTAATATTTAGCAGGTTTTAAAGGCCCAACAGTTATCCAGTTAAATTACCCATACGTTTTCAATGCTGCATTTATTAATTTTAATATCTCCTGGCTAAGGGACAGATAAAAAAATTGAACGGACTTTATTGTTAAGTATTTAGTTCAAATAATGTCTAACCCATTTCGTGTTATTTTCTTCTGTCGGAAACCATCTATGGAATACACCTTCAGAGACCAATTTAAAAAAATATTTATTTTATTAGTTCTGAACTATTCAGCAAGAAATATTTCCATACCTGAATAAATGTTTCTGAAGAAATACTTTTGACAAATCTCTAGTCAGATTTTCATGTGAAAAGAGGGGAGAGAATAAAAGATTGTCAGATTATTTCCTAAGAAATTTTTCGTTGACTGCAGCTGGCATAATTTCAAATACTTTTGGCTGCTGGCTTACTTGTCTTGTTACAATGTTTCCAGCTGCTGAGTCGTTCACTGAAAGAGGTAAATGGAAAAGCTATAAAATTAATACTCTAAAACTTTTGGCAGGATTCTAGAAAGTATAGCATTATTTCATTTTTAAAACTATTTCTTTACATGAGACTGATAATTCTGCTCTTTATATAATTTGATAATACAGGGTATACATTTACTCCATCTACAGAGAATTACGAAAGTGCAGAAGGTTTCCAAGATGTCTCTCTGGTATATTAGAGTTAAGCTAAACTGGCACAAGACCTGTATCAGACATATTTTGAAAACACCTAAGGCAAAAATTTCAACTTTTCACCATCTACCTTTGGATGCAAGGAAAAGCAATTCCCACTGAAACACTTCAAGATGAGCCAAAAGAGCTCAGCAGGCAAAACCTGGTTTGAGTAAAAGAAAAAAATGGAAAAAGACTACTCTAAGGAGTAATTTAACTCAAATTCTATAAAGTTTTAAAATACATGCAATTATCCAAGTGTGGGCACCAAGTGTGTATTAAGACTGCTAAGATTTTTGTGTTACCTGGGAGCCCCCTGCTGGGAGTCTGTAGTGAGGAAACAAAGAGAAAGGTTCTGTTTTGAAGGTGTGTCACAGATGTTTCAGTAATATTTAATTATGCTATCTATAGTATGTTAATGCAACCTTATTTAATTTCTCTTAAGCAGATCACTAAAAAGAACTCTACATAGCAGATGCATATGCTTCGTATTAGTTAAGTACTCAAAATACTTTAAAATATCCCTTATTCTCAGAATTCATGATAATACAAATGGACAGCGTATCTGCTAAATATAAGGAATTCAAACTGATGGATGATCTGTGTGGTTATCATGAAAGAAGATATAAACAGAAACAGAATTAGGTTTATTAAAAAAAAAAAGCCCAAAACCTCAGATATTTCAAGAAGAGTAAAATACAAAAAATAATCATTGTCTTTCATGGAAGAATATTATTTTCGTTGCACTACTTGATTAAGATACAGAAAAGTTTTCAGGCACAAAAGTTCCTCTTTAGATCTAACCAAACAAACAAATTTCAGGCTAAGTACATGTTAGAACAATTGCTGTAACTCACAGATCATCAGTATTTTCTTTTCTGAAAAACTCATCTAAAATATTTCAACCCATCCTGTAGTCACTACCTCCTCGTTCTGCCAGGTACAGTCATTCAGAGCTCTGCGTAATTAAACTGCCTGGGTTATGAACAGCAGCCTCTCCCACAAGTATTTTGTACCCATATAATTTCACTCTTGTGGTCGTGAATGATACAGATATAAGGTTTAGTTTCCAGATTAATCCTTGAGGATATTTTGTAGGTCTCTCTATAAGCTGGAAATGTTTTCTCAATGGCATTGGAAGCTTCTATCTTCTGTGAACATTGAGGTGATGGCTGTTTGATATATATGTATGAGCTTTCACTCACTAGTGATCTTTTATTCCATTTTTAATTCCTTTTTTCTGTTATTTCCTAATGGCAAAATGTCAGGCTTATGTTTAAGATGCCAGTGAAAATATCAAAGCATTTTCTTGAGAAAAAAATCAAAGGCCTGCATGCTCACAAGATTATAAGTAAATCTGCCTGAATACTGCACAGTGCTGTTCAGGACTTTTTGCTTTCATGGGGAATAACTCAATCTTCTGCTATACTCAGTCACCTGTAGGAAATTTTATCAGTATAAGCAAATTATTTGCTAAATTGAAGAGCTATTAGCATACTCAAAGAGAAAGTCTTGGCCATACCAAGAGGAGTTTAAAGATCAAAGGAAAAAACTTATCGCAGTTCTTAGTATGCCAGGTATGCGCTTACTTTGTGTAAAGGTAACAATAAGTAAAATGTATATGTAAATATTTTTCCCTTCCAAAGCATCTTTAAAGTAGATGCAGGAAAAATGTATGAAACTAGTAGAAGATGCAGCATACGAACTTTAAAATGCAACATTTCCAAACACATTTTAAAACCCTTCTCCTGTGAAGGTTTCAAACTCATCCTTCAATACAAAAATCAGGTGTCCATTGAAGGAAAAGAAATAATTTGGTGAAACCTCTTGGCACTAAGCCTTAGCAATAATATGTTATTTAGCCACTAGACTTGGGAATAATAGCAAAATATTATATAGGATGGTAAGTGGAGGGATGAGAGTTACAAAACCCTACAGGTTTACACAATATCTTTCATAGTTTTCTGCATCTTTATTAGTTTATCTTAATGAAAGAATGTCCATATAATTTATTATGACTTACATCATCAAAACAGTTCAGGGAAGAACTTCTGAACTATGAAATTCAACAGAGAATATGACACAGTAGTGAAGTAGCAATGCCTTACTGTATTTCCCTCTTGTCCTGTGAGGAGAAAAAAAAATTTAAAAAAGAAAATAAGTGAAACAACACAAAGTGAGAATTTAACACCATAAACAACCTGGTTTTTATCTGAAAATTATCTTGACTACCCAGACAACATAAGCAGAAAAGTTAGTTTGTTTTATAAGCTTCAGTCTTAATTCAGTATTTTTAACATTATCGAGTATCTCTGTCAACTAAGGAGATTTTTACTTGTTCTGTCCTTATGAACACTGCACAAATAAAGGCACTGTAGCATTATAAAGAGCCTATTGTACAGTGCTCTTAAAAGCTAAATATAGAAGAAACAGGCACAACAACAGATACTGACTGTGAAGAATTACACGTCAACGACTTGTAGAAATCAAATGCAGACGTGTTGCTAGGAGAGAACAAAAGCCTGCAGAGTCTGAGCCTGCAGAATATTAAAGATCACAGAATCACAGAATATTCTGAGTTGGAAGGGACCCACAATGATCATCAAAGTCCAACTCCTGCCCCTGCACAGGACAGCCCCAAGAGTCACACCATGTGCCTGAGAGCACTGCCCAAATGCTTCTTGAACTCTGTCAGGCTTGGTGCTCTGAGATTACTCGAGACAGGAGGAAAAAGGTGAAAGCCTGATACAGGTCAACACCAAGCCTGAGCCAGGAAACTCAAAAATACACAATTATCTGTCCTGATACTTAAGGAGCTTATGAAAACAAGCCTTGTCCTCATTTTACTCATGGCTTTAGTGCATAAAATGTGCTCATTTTCTTTCTTTTATCAAGGCTTTGATCCTCTCAGCTCAAAGAGCCAATAGAAGAGCCATCCCCACATTGCTCACTTTTCACCATTCTGTGCAACCTTCAGTGCTGGCACTGCCATTCAAACACAGCTAACCTTCCTGATTTTAGTGAAAAATCAAAGTGTTCTTTAGCCAGCCTTTCTCTGACAGTAGTCTAAATGCAATTAATTAATGTGCAAAAAAAATTAATGTGTGAAAAAGTACCAAGAGATTCCATTATTACCTTTTCTTGGATTTCAGATACTAAAACCTGCCAACCCTATAAGTTGCTAAGTGTTAAAAAGTATGACTGTACTGCATAACAAGGCACAGAGTGGGCTACCTGAACTAATTTAAGTACTTAGCTGGACCACTTACTCTCCTACTTTAACAGACCCACCTTTCTGTCTGCCCTGTATTCATCCATTTCAAAAATATTCTGCCACAAAAAGAAATTAGAATGCCTTGTGGATTCTGAGTAGAACTAGGAAATCCTTTCATGAAACTTTTAAAGCCAACGTACATGCTTTGAAATTGAAATGTAAAAAAAAAAAGAGAAGCAAAAAACTCAAGCTAAGATATCATGGGGAAAGCATTTATACATCTATATTATCTATAGAATATACACTTTTCTTTATATTGTGAAATACATATTTTAATTCCCAAATAATATGTATTTAATTCCTGAAATCACTCTGTTTATAACAAATACAGGTTTCTTATACTCTGTTATTGAGGGATGTTCAGGTTGCAGAGGAGTAGTGACAGATGTTGTGCATTCAACATGCTGCTCAGCTATATATCAGTCTGCTGGATCGCTGGTGCACACAGCACTCGATGAATAGAAAAGAGCACCAAGTATCACAGTGTAAAAGAGAAACTATATTTTTGATATAAAGACTATCTAAAACCAAATAAACCAGTATGAAGCATCAACATTGGCATAAGTTATTCTTACCTCTCTAAATATAAATTGTTAAGCAAATAAATAAGCATGTTCTACTCTAGAACCATTTACAATTTTTGTGTCTTTTTCTTCCCCATAAGACATTTTTGGCATACTGAGCTGCTACCCACCTTGTAAAACAGCTATCACTGCTGAAAGACAAAAACAGTGAAAATATTCCCCCCTCAAAAGATCCAGTTACAAAATATTCATCCCCCCCACCCATTGAAATTTATCAATACTGCTTCAGTTAACAGACATTTCAGGATAAAAATATCTCATTGGCACAAACAACGATTTTCTTTTCAAACTTGTAAGCAACTCAGATGAAATCTACATATGACTCATCAGTGTTGGCAGTCAGGAGATCTAAGTACAAATGAGCAACTCACTCTCTTCAGCTCACTCTCTATCTTATGCAGGCCCAGCTGAAGAACTAGGTTAAAAGGACGAGCTCATATAAATAATTCATACAGAGAAGCCCACATATGTGTGTACATATATATATATATATAATCTCCTAATCCGTGCTGTGCTGGTTTAAGGAGGTCTGTCTCTCCCAGACAGTTACCCATCACCATTTCCCTACTAGAGGGAACAGCTCTCTAATGGATGCTAACAAAGGTTGCTTTGGTGAACACTTCTTATCTATTTCAGCCCCTTGAAATAGTTACTCCTTAGCCAATTTAGCTTCCAATCAACAAAAACAGATTCACAAAAACAATTCAGGGTGTTGTCACATCAGTAACTCTGCTGGTAGACGATAATGGATTTTAGTTTCCATAGGAGGAGAAAATTAAGAATAAAAATTAGAGGATGGGAGTTTCTTCATGTAGTGCTGCTGCACCTGCAAAAGGAAATACTGCTTAACAAGGACAGAGAATATTTTTCACTATCAATCAGTTTTCTACACAAAAATCACATCATCATTCCTCCCAAGTCAAAGATGTGCAAAAGATCAATCAAATATCCTTGTTCACACTTTATACTGCCAGCAGAACCAATATTTTGGGAAAACCAAGAATCCTCTGACTGATGTCCGAATGAAGGGTTTTCATTTCACTTTCAGCTCTCCAAAGGAATTAGTCACCACACACGGTAGATTAACTGCAGCAGCTCAGCTTCTTCAGAGGTGCTCAAGTTTCCTCACATTATATGTATCAAGATATAATTGTGCTGCCAGCTTTGCTGACTGGAATTATTAGTTTTCATATTCAACTACCTGTCTGGAACAAATGAGGTGTACTTACTGTCTGGACAGGGTGGGAGAACATGAGTAAACAGTGAATACCAGAGACTTGAGGAAAACACTCAGAAATCAATCACACTTTGTATTAAGGATTGCTTGGCTGGTCTGTAAAGGCTTGATTAATCTAAGAATTCTTTGACAAAAGAGTATTTTAATGAGGTCTTAATTAGGTCTTAGAGTCAGTTACAAAGTAGTGTCATACCATAAGATGCCATTTAATGCTGTTCTCTTTCCTAGGTGATAGATTTCATAGGTGAGCTCATTATAAAGAAGCACAGCCATATAAATAACTACAGATTCAAGTGGAATCTGTAGTTATTTATAACATTTCCTTTGCCTCAGGCTTCCTTCTGCTTCTCAATTTTCTTTCTCTTATTACAGGACCCCTATAGAAAATGCTGACTTCCCCTTCCCTCTCTGTTGCACTCTCCTAGGAGCTAGTGTAGTTTCAAATGATGTACAACATAAAGTCCTAAAAATCTCGAGCCAAAATTTTCTGTAATTCATTAGTTTCTAGTTTTCTCCTCTGTGTAGCTAAAAAAAGAAGCAGGACTCACCTACCATCAGCAAAGCTAGCAGTTCACATCTTAAATAGATGCTTAACCTGATCAGGCATCTGTATCCACAAACAAACAAACAAGCAAAAACCAACCAAACAAAGAAACAACAGAAGTGTGGTCCCTGAAACCACCAGCTGTTTTGATCAAGCACATCCTGAAGCCTTCCAAACCAGGCTGCATTTGGAAGATGTTGCCTTGTTTCTGCTTCTGTCAAAGAAGAGGGGGGACAACTGAACGTGTGCATGTCTTTCTTTCACACACAATAAGTATGCTGGTGTCGAATTTTGTTTTATTTTGAAAAAAGCAACAACAAAACAAATAACCCAAAAGGTGACCATACCGGATGGCACTAACATCACTAGCAGACTTGTATTCTCTCCTGGGCAGGGTGTTTCAGTCAGTGGATGTTATCTGCACCTTTCTAGCATTCAGTCACTTTTAGAAGGTTTGCATAACTTGAAAAAGTTACAGATTTATCACTTTTTTTTTTTTTAATTCAAGGCAGATTGAAAACCAGTTATCTAACTTTATTTCTCTCTTGGACCTTCCTTTATGGTAAGCACTTCCCATCTGGCTCACTCTTTTTATCTTGCAACATACTTGCACTGTCAAACCAAATTACTATTTGTAGTAAATTTCAGCTCCAAATCTAAGGCACTTTTTATTGAAGTATCTTGTTTGCCCTGGTATGGTTATAGCCCTCTTGGGATTTATATTGAAAAATTTATTTTCATGGGTTTATAGCTGTGCAGTAAAAATTCTCATTGCACTGAAAGTTGGCTTAGAAGCATCAAATACAGAGCATTTTTTTAATATTGGGAAGGTTACACTGCAAAATTTTAGTGATTTTTTATTATTATTTCTTGATATTTACAAGCATCTCCGTTCTTCCACTATTCATCTTCATTCTACTCTGAACTATTTCTAATGCACTACACTGAACAGAGTAAAGGTCTTACATTATCTTTTAAAAGTAAATATCTGGCTTAAGGTTTTGATTTTAGAAGGTTCTAATTCAGTCAGAACAACATGTTTTCTCACAGACCTTTTGTCTCACCACCTCCCTTCTCATTTCCTCCCTTTATGAGCTCTCCCTTTCCCATTGCTTCCCATTGCCACGCTCTGCTGGAGATTGAGGCTCTCCAGTTTGTCTGCATTTTGCGTAATTTCCCCGCCCCATCCCTAGTTGGTGATAGTACTATGCAGCTATTTAAGTAACTATGTGGCTGTCCTCGGAAGCAGAGTTCTGGCAGCTGGAAGATTGTTCATTACGGGTTTAAGCAAAAAAATGATGAATTTAGTGACAGTTACTTTGAGTGCCAAGGTACCTCTCCCAAGACAACTGAAATATGATGTCCCCTTCCCCAAAATATTTTCATGCCACAGCATTCTAATTGCAAATTATGTAACATTTGAGACACTCCTACTTTGCACTGACTGTAGAAGTCAACGTTTTCTGTGAAAAAACTATAGGGGGGGAAAAATGTTATCTACAGCTCCGGGGGTGGGGGGGAAGGAGGGAGCGGCAAACTTTTTAAAACAATTGCCAAGCAGGACATAAAATACAAAAGCACAGTGTTCCCATAAGCATTCAGTAACACCTGCTTAACACACCTGGTAACATCTATTTGCATTCAGAACAGAGGTCAAAGGTGGGAATGATACCATAAGCTGACATTTTACAACAAAAATCAGAGTAAGAGAGAGAATTCTGCTTGAAGACATCACTTGCCACAGGCAGTTCTTAGGCAGTATTGTCCTATAGATCACAACACAATTATCGCAGGGTGCTGCATCCGAATGCCTTCATCACAAAACCCATAAAGCTCCAAGAGATTGCTGAACCTGGAATACTTAAAGGAAAGCAGTGACCTTTTCCAGTAAACAACGCTTCATCATACAAACAAACAAACAAACAACAAAAGAGCAGCAAAGGAAGTAAATACAACATGTAAGGGGCGGGTGTAGAAAGAATGAATAGCAAATGGTAGCAGATTTCAAATTCACAGTCAGTTCTGTCCGGCAGAAGAGCATTTGACCATTGCATAGCTTTGTAGGCACAAAACTGACATGATAAACCAGTGCCCGGATCATGGTAAAGAATACTAATTGAAGAAAACTGAAGTGACCACAGCAGCAAGACTAGGCACATCCTCACTCCAATCAACACTTCCCGAATCAGACCCACTAACTGTTTGGGCATATAAAGACACAGTCACAAACTATTCTTTCTCTGCTCCGTGAATGTCACACTGTGCTCACTGCACACTTGCCCCTGCCTGAGACTCAGTGTATACCACAGGATTAGCTCTGCTGCTGAGATAGACAGGGAACATTCTTTAAGAACAGAGTTTTGACTCTTCTAGGACTTCTGTCTCAGACAAAGCTCAGGCAGCTTACCAGCAATGAGCTGACCATGGCAATTCCCTGGTCGTGAATATTCCCACTGATATGGGAATAACTTGACAAAATTAATTGTGTGGGAGCACTGCCTTCATCAGTTCTTCATCATCATTACTCTCTTCAAATATGGTGCTATTTATCTTTAGGGCCAACACTGAGCCCAACTGATGAACTGATTCAAGAACAATAGTCAATTCAGGCAAATTCTGCCTCATTTGTCTTGGCAGCTGTTGAGTTGATATAACCAGGGGAAAATAAGAATGGGATAAGGAGTGTCTCAGAGGACCTACAGGACAACATGGCAGCCCAGGCAGACAGCTCAGTAGTTTCTGGGGAGAACACATGTGAATAGAAAGAGCAATAGGAGCAGTCATGCTTTCCTTAAGTTGTTCTTTTTTTTTAACATTCTTATTTCAAGCCAATGCAGTTGATTGATTTGACACCCTGCAGATTAACTTTTCATGCCTGTCTTTTGCTTGAAAACAGACATTTGTATTTACACCTCAGGGAAAACCCAGTATTCCTCCTCTACATTTGACAAGTCTATTCAGTCTCAGGAATGTTACTAGCTACAGAGGAAAAGACAAACCCAGAGTGATTTCTCCAGGTCTCAGCACAAATCCTTGACCATTACTATGCTGGTCAGTGCTACTATAAATTATCTCTTCTAGCTTTTTTCAATAGTTTGTTGTGGTTTTGTTGGGGGGTGTTGTCGCTGACCGCTGCAGCTCTTTTTATCTTAAAAGTAATGTTTCAGCCCTTGAAAGACATTGCAAAATTCGACCACGTGTCCTGTTCTGGCTGTAGCTATACTAGTTCAAGGCCTTGATACCTGAGGCAACCACCATTATTGCTGAGCTGCTCACATTTCATTCAAGGTTCACTGTGGACAACTAAAGGGACAAAGATGAAGGAGAGTCAAATAAAACACTGGCAAGTTCAGGGTATTGCTAAAATACAATAGAAAGCCCATAGTCTGACCCATTTTTCCCTGCCTAATCTTTATGTGACCTTAGTATAACAGGTCACTTTACCCAACTTTATATAGGTCTTTGAGCTGTGTCTTTCTCTTTACACATCTTCCTCATGGTCCTTTTTATTTTGTCATGGTTATTCAACTCCGCTATTTCTCTGAGCAAGATTAAAAGGGAATGTGTGTTGTACTTTTTAAGCTAAATCATACAAAAGCTTTCTCTATAAATTGAGTGTTACCTCAAAGTAACTGCTACAGTCTACAGCAGTGACCTAGCAGTTGACAGCTTGTCACCCTACAGTCACAAATATATGTCCTACTGGGAAAATTAGCTAAACTATAATAGTTTTCCAATTAAAAAAAAAAAAAAAAAAAAAAGAAAAGAGAAATGTTTTCACATGCTAGTATACTCATACCTAAAACTAAGGACCCAATATTGCAAATTTTGGCTTAGGACCCAATATTGCTCAGGACCCCATACTGCAAATTTTCTCTCAGCTTCTAATGAGATTTGTGAAAGCATTATTATTTAATCACCTTTTGGCCCTTGCCTATTTTACTAATACTCATAATTCCTCTTTTAAATATAATTTAATAGACTTTAATGGAACTTGACCAGACAAGCAGCATACAGGCTGTTGAACACAGATTTCCCAAGTGAACACAGCACTGTATAAAATGCCCAATACCAAACCAATAATGCTGATGCTCAATGTACACCCTGCAAGTAGGCTGTTCCAGGCAGTAGAGTTGGGCATGTTTGCAGGTGCAGAGATGACATTTCTCCCAGGGTCAAGCACTCAGACTGTGCTTGGAAATTTATGGTGTCAGCAGGTATGATAACTTGCAAACCTTGTACATGGCCTGGACAGGGAAAAGATTTTCAGATTAAATGTACATTTTTTTTCTGCCTTCCTCTATTCCTTCAATAACTCTCCTTATAAGACATCCCCACTCAATCTTAAACATCAAGATTCTTCCACGTTTCAGAAAAATTAAACCAGTTATGCCAGGGATAGAGATCTGGGTTCTGATGTTCCTAGGGGACTAAGTTCCCTGATACCTGTGAAGTTAATTTAAACACTGATTTAATAAAAGCCATTTTTTACGTGGAATATGAAAGTCTACTTCCAGCAGGTACTAGAGCCCTAGCACTGCAATGGTTAAGGGAAGTATGGTTATTCTTTTTCTGATTTGAGGATTTAATTTAGCTTTTAAGGAAAAAAATTAGTCCATCCCAGTTCATATCTTCATGTACATTTATAATTTATGGTCTGTTGATTGACAGAAAAAGAACAAACATATTAAAATTTGATACCTGACCTCCAAATGAAGGAAACATTTCACAATAGAATTTGCATTGTTTAGTTCTCATCATCTTCACATTTAATTATTATTGCTGTCTTAAATATTGCATCTATTTCTTGTCCAGGAATTGAGGATCAGCTTTTTGACAGCATGCTGAAGGAATTATCTAAGTACTGAACCATAAATCCACTTCCTGTATTCATTCTGAACTTACTGTAACTGCTCATTGATGATTTAACTCAAAATACTAAGCTTTAACATTTGTTCCTACAAAACCTGCTGCTCTTCAGGGAAATCTCTGACAGTATTACTTAAGGAAGTAAGTTTTGCAAATAATGTACATCATTTGGCTTATAAATATAATTTTATTTTTAGCAAAAAATTACTTTATACAGTAAGAATATGATATTCAGAGAATATAGCATCAAAGTAAAAGCTAAGCAGTGGATCAAATAATTTGAACCCCAAGCCACAATTTCAAAAAATTAAATCAGTTTATTTTGCTTTTATGCAAATACTATTTATCTTGCCTGTTGGCAGTTCAGACTTCATTCCATCTCAGAATGTCTGAGTACTGACATGAGTGAAATTAAGTAGCATAATAAAATATCTCCACCTATCTGCTTGTCTTCTTTGCATAATCCCATTTTTAGCATTTGTATCCAAATTATTCTAAAGAATGTAAGGATAGTAGAATATAAGACACTGTACAAACAAAATAAATTAGCCCCAACACCTGATTTTGAAATGTATTTTAAGAATGGAAAGCCTGGAAAAAACATATCCTACTTTGAGATATAAATAGTTCTGCTTCAAGTATAGGATTAATGCTCCACTTAAACATTTACAGAGCCTCATGATATTCTACCATTGCCACAAACTGCTTGTGCTAAGGGCCTTTCAGGTCTAATCCTCTTGAACACAGATTTATTGCAGCTTTGCCCTATCTTCAGAGTATTGCAATCTCCTACCTCCTATTACACCCCTTTATTCTGAATTTGAATGTCTTTATTTTTGATCTTCTGGTGCATGTGCAAGCCATCAGTTACTCTCTCCACCCAGAGAGAGTACAACCACTAACAGGTCTGGGATTTATTTATGCTATTTATAATAAAATATTTGATTTTTTTTCATCAAGACAACAATTACTATGATTGCATGTGGGTTTAATTTATCTGCTTAAATAAGTTTTGTGGTTATCCAGAGCATAATGTCACTAACAATTTTACAGAGCTGAGCTCTATCAAGACTGAGAAACATGCTTGAAAGGCAAATTTATGAGCTACAGGTAATGAAGGTTGCTGAATTCTAAAGCACTGCTGCAATTACATGTAGCTATTTTCAAGGAAATCTGATTCTCAATAAAGTTTAAGCACCTTCAGCTTTAGGAGGGACCATATTGTGTTGGCACACTGGTGGAGAAGACAGATGTCAGAAATACAATGTCAGGGGAGAAGATTATGTAGAATATTTAAATTTCAGTTATAAACAATTGCATTAATTACTACTGCACTATCAATTTACATTGATGATATAAAGAACAGCTAATTGCTGTTGCTTATGTAACTTATGTAAAATATGCAAAACTGCAGAAGTCAATCATATAGATACCCTGCTGTTATTAATAACTGGTCTGGTTATCACAAATGAGTGGTTAGGATGACTCAAAAATTGCTGTCAAATATATTAACAAAAGCAAGTTTAATATAAATTTATACAACTTCACAAAGTACTATGGAAAGATTTACTCTGTTACTTACTACACAGATGAAGCATACAAATGAAAATTGGATTAGAATCAGTTTAGAATGATTTGCACAGAGACAGGAATAAAAAAGTGTGCAGAAGAGGATGTGTGACTTATTATAGATCCAAGATGGCAATATTCATGCTATATTTGCTATAGTGTGTTTCAGTCACTTCACACACACAAACATCTAGAGACACGACGTCTGTGTCTAAATAAATTTACAGATATATCTGTTAAAAATTACCCTCAAATCCAATGAAATATTAATGTTAAATGCCTTGTCGTTTCTCTGTGGGTAAGACTTGAGCTTTGAGGAGAGAGTAGGGGCGTCAGTGAGGTCCCACTGTGAGTTTTCAGTGATGGTCCTGCAAGTATAGCAAAGCTCTGAGAGGAGTTCCTCTAAGAGAGAGGTGCATCCTCTGCAGTCCAGAAGAGCTCAAAGGGCAACTCTTAGAACAGCTGCTTAGAGGGTCACAAAATGCTCGGTTTTAGTCATTAGTGAGTTTCTATCCTGGCTGTAATCCAAGCTGGCAATACTGGAGCTCTTAAAAAGGTCAGTAACGATGGTACTGTTCTACTCAGGCTACAATTCAGGTAAATAATGTTCCAAGACTGTCAGAGGACGACTGATTATCTCATGCTCCCCTCCTTGGGGAGGCAGCAGAACTCCCTGGTACAGAGAGTGCCACCCCCGCCTTAGCTGTGCAAGAATTTCTGGCACAGTCAAGGTACACTTCACCACTCAACTCATTGCTCAAAAGCCAAGTGGGAGTTCCTGAGATCATAGAGCAGCCTGAGGAGGTAGCAGGGGGAGTGCTACCTCACCACAGTGGTTTAGAAAAGACTCTGGTTGATATAGGTGAATTAAATTACCATAAAGGCCAATTTATTAATTGGGAACAAAACATTTCCCTATGAAACCTTCATTAAAAAGCATTTAACTGTGACTAATGTTAGTACATTGTTATGTGTGATCTTAAATACTATTAAGCAGGTGTCTGACAAATGAGTGTCTTCTCAGTGCCTGTCAGTTAGGTATAATTGATACATGACTAATCTAAATGAGGTCCTACCACAGCTGAAGATTTTTTTTATGGCAAATGTATTTTTATGGCAAGTATATTTTTATGGCAAATGCACGTTGAGACACATGCATTTCTATTTAATGTGACAAAATCAGCCTGAAAAAAGGTATTGATGCACCATTTTCATGGTTCTTTACACAGTATTCCAAAGCAGTTTCATGGTCTGGTTCTTCCTACAGCCCTTGCTAGATGTTCCTTATACTAGATATGACAGACGGATTTTGCAGACTTAGGAAATTTTGAGGAATGTCACAGAAGTAAAACATGTGGCATTTTTTTCCTTTTTAAATTCTGTCGGTTCAGTGACAGCAAGGATTATCACCCCAATACAGCACGTAAATGTGCGTGACTTTCAAAAGTAAAATCTCAAGATGTGTTCCTTTGGCATTCATTAACATGGAACTGAAACAAGAAGACCAAATCCAGATCAAAAAAAGAGGTTATCTGCCTTAATCTGGTATACATCATTGGAGAGAGAAGGAGAGATACCAATAAAATTAGAAGACAAGTTTGCCCATTCACAACTTCAAATGTTTTTTGAGCATTTAAGAACCCATCTATCACAAAAAAAAAAAAAAGAAAAAAAAAAGAATGTGATAACTCACTTTTGTGAGTTTGAAAACACTGATCTAATTGTCTTTCTCAAAGAGAGCTTTAAAATTTGACCCCCATCCTCATGAAGTCATTTAACTTTCCTCCCACACAGTCACAGACTTATCATCAAACATTTTCTCACATGTTCTTGTGATTTATGGTCTAACAAGGGAGAGGAATTGCCTAGCAAAAAGTCTTAGGCTATGGAGAATACCTTTAGAGACCAAATATCGACTCATATGCGCTCTAGAAGAGGTAAGGATGTGAAGCATCCAGCCTGCAATCATAGCTGCTCTCAATGTTCATGAAGTAACCATTGTACAACGTTGTATTTCACTAGTGTTTGATTGCCTCACACCATTTTTAAGAGATGATGTACAATTATCATAGTTAATGATAAACTGATTGTGAAAGCATAAAAATAAGTAATAAGGTATTATCAGGTATTCTACAGCATGGATGAAAGTGCACATACCTGTCAGACAAAATTAAAACAGCAGTAAGTGACAATGAAATGGGAAAAGAAAGATATCAGCAGTATGAGTTATAAATAAAACAATTTGTTAAACAATTTGAAGACATCTCAATTAAGAACATTTTAAAAAAAGGTGTCTAAGTAGAAATCTCACTGAATGTTCTTCAAAACACTGTACACTTTTACACATAAACTTTTGAGTCAAAATCCTTCTCTACAATATTCAGCATATGGTCTTATTCTTTATGCTGTAACCAGTATACTGTGCTGCATAAATTAATCATGCTTTACAAGCTCTATAAAGACTGCATGCCAGGAATTCAAGTGTATTCTGTATTTAAACAAACAAAAAACCCACTGTAGAAAATCTTGCCATCTAAAACAAGTAAAATGTGGTTTCAAGTCTCATTATTTTTTTTCACCCTCCTCCTACAGGATCACAACAACAGCTGCTTGCATGATGGATCTACGCAGATATCCTCTGGATGAGCAAAACTGCACGCTAGAAATTGAAAGTTGTAAGTTACTGGGGGGAAAGGGTTGGCCAAATGACAGCTGAGAACTGAACGACATTCACAGGGCAGGCAAAACAGGAGCAAGTTGTTCAAATACTATGGGTTCAGTGAGCTTGCACACTGAACATACTAAATGTATTTCTGTAATACACAAGCTAAATTGTGTTTCATTTATAATACTGGTTGATCCAAGCTTGTAAGATGTTGACAATCTCTTGTCAAGGAAGGGAGAAGGATATTTTTTGAAGATTAGTTCAGAGAACAGCAACCAAGCACTGTCCATCTTCAGTGCCTAATCACTGCTGAACCTGGAGTAATTACTTCACCTCAGCACATTCATCTCGATTGACATCTGTCCCACGTGGTGGTGGCAGGACTGATCAATTGCTGTTACCAAATCATTTGGAGGTTATAAAAGGAAACAACTTGATCCTTCAGCACCGAGGTTAATGACAACTTTGTCATTGTCTTCCATGAGCATAGGAACATGGCATGCACTTACGAATTTTTGTTATTGTCTCTTTATATTTTATGATGGCAGCTGTTAGAGAAGTGCCTGTGAAGGTTTTTGAAAATAATCTTTATTATGCTGGCCATGTAGTTTCCAGTGTTTCCCATCATGCCACTGATCTCCCCAGTCACTTTCTGCTAGTTCAAAACTCAGTCCAAGTATCACAATCCACCACTTTACAAGACCTAAGAAGCTGCTGGTTAACATGCATGGTTGTCTTCCCATACTTGAGTTTTGCAGTCCCCTGCCTTTTTTTGGCAAGAAAAAGTTTTCTTGCTTGCTGATGCTTGGCTTATCCTCTGACTTAAACTTATTAAGGCATGTAATGGATGCTTTTGGAGAATGAGTCAAACTTTGATTTTCAAAATACAGCACATAACACTTCTCCTCAGTCACTTTTCCATCTGATTAACAGAGGAAACGGATATCTATACAATACCACAGCAACCAAAATGGGTGATGATAGTGAAGCTGCCTTCATATTGAACACATACCTAGTTTATTTGTTGGGAGATAGTTGATTTGAAGTCCCCAGGAACATAAGCATTTATCAGCTGGCATATATCAGCCCAAATAATGAAACTAGACTGATAATTTACTGGTTTATATCTCTTTTTTTCACAAGCTTTCACATAAATGAAGCTTTGTAGGGATAAATGTTCAGTGAGAATGGATTTTACACTACCACTGAGACCTCATCAAGAATCAAAATTAGCATCAGATGGAATAAGCAATTAAAGTGCTAACACAATCAGGGATGAGAGAATACCATATCACTCGTGTGGCTAGTCACACATGCTCAAAAGAAAATTGCTTTTCAGACCTTTTGAACACTTACATAAATAATTCATGTCTCTAGAGATACATGTTGATATGTTAAGACCTGTTGATCACAATTTGCAACAGGTCAAAATTGGAGAGTGAATTACTTCTCATGAATATTTAGGTCAGTTCTACTAACAAGTGAATGATTTTCCGAAAGCACAGATGTGCTTACCTGCTACTGGAAGCCCACAGGCAGTAGATGTGTCAGGGGCCTTTGACAATTGTCCACCTAAAATATACTTTCTAATGCACCACAGTTCTTCTCATCTGCATGTAATTGAAAATTATTGATCATGTGTCCTGGACACATAAACTAGGACATCACATTTGGAAGAATAGAGTTCTATTGCCTGCTTCTTTCTTAGGCATTTGAGTACAATCTGGCCAGAGTACTCTACACTCAGTAGTGCCCACTTATCCCCTTGAGAGTAATGAAGGGACAGAATGGAAAAGGGTGAATAAAGAGGTGACCACATGACCACAGCTTCTCTGCTCATGCCATGTGTATTAGGCATGTGGCATTTGCTTCCATGACAGAACCAGTTTATAAGACTCCCACCCTCAAGCTCTCCTTCCAACTCCTGCATCACCCTTCAGCTTCTGTTCTGTTTCTATTGTGCCAGTACATGAATGTTCACAGAGTTAGGTTGAAAATGAAACTGTTTCTATTTTTTTTGGTCAAAGCAATATCTCTTTGATAGAAAGGCTTATCCACCACAATTTTGGAACAGAGGGGAATTGAATAAACCCCAGGACAGAACTATTCCTTAAGTAAAAGGGCCAAGGATGGTGGTGCTGTAGTCACTAAGCAAGTTTGTGCAATAGCAAGCAGCATTTCTCACCACTAGACAGATGCTGTGCAGTATGTGCACTGTCAAACCATTTTCAAAGCACTGGAAAGTGGACTTGTTCATTTTTATACTGTGCACAGTTATATGGTTTAATCCATGTGGCACCAGCTTCCAGAGCAGTCCTGTTGTACTGTGAGAGGTGCAGAATTTCCTTCATTCCTAAGGGTTGGCAGGCAGGTGGCTCTCAGAAAGTCCCAGGGTGCTTCCCCATTTCTAAACCAAGCAAACTGGAGGCACATTTTCCCTTCCAAAACCTGAATGCTCCCTGGTGCATCCACAACAGCGGTGCAGCTGTGCAGCACTGCCACAGAGTACCAATGCTGAAGCACACACAACCTGACTGTCTTATGAGTTTCCATGAGTTTTTAAGGGTGACTTACTCCTGCTGCAGATGGAGCATGTTCCAGAGGAACCAGGAAGTCCCACAGATTAATTTGTCAAAGAATAGATGAACATGGCACTACTTGTGAGTTATTTCACCTCATAGAGATGCTGTGGTAATTAGCCAAAGACAGTCACTGAAAATCTAAAGTGATAAGAATTGTTCCTTAATAATACTTAACAGTGAATAATTTCAGGCATTGCAAATAGCAGCAAATCAGCTGTGTGACACTGGAATGGAAAAGAGCACAAGAAACCAAATGCTGCACTATTATCAAACCTCTCCAGCAGCACACCGAAGGCATGGATAATGCATGCCTATATTGAGTCAGAAGATTATTTTCATTTAAAAATTGCATTTCCAGCTTTCCTAAAGCTATCTTACAGGAGTGCAGAAGCTATCTATGCTTGGCTGACAATGAGAGAAATGTATACATTTAGGAGGGGAGCATTTTGGCTGCACATGTTCCTTCACACACGTTCTTCACAGTTTTACCCAACCAGTTCACCTTATTCCAAATTGTGCAGTGGAAGATGGGGAGACTATATCAGACATTTTTCACCTGTTCCAGTGTCTAATACCATGATGGCCACTGGAAACTTCTGTGTACAAACTCAAGGGATTTTATAACTGGAACTGCTTCATCAGCAGAGCTGGGATCTGTAACAATCTATTTCTCACAGATTAGCATATACTGAGAAACAGGAGGCTTAATACTTGGCTGGAGGTTACACAGACTGCTTGGCACTGTCACATGAGCTCTGATGGCTGTCAGCTTGGCAATTTAAAATGTTAAATCTCCCAGCTGTTAGTTCTGCTGTATCAGGTAGCCTTTGGCAAGGGCCACAACTGCTATGGCAGTTCAGAACCCACTGCCTTGGCACAAGTCCATTGTTTCTGGCAGCAGCCACAACAGGCTCTGGACTGGCATGGCTGCAGACACACAGCTGATAAAGGAGCAAGCAGAAGGAGAAGGCAAACAACCAGGGACAGTAGCATCAAAATGCTACAATTTTATCACCCAGAGATTGCCTGCCAGAGACTTCTGACTGCGTAAAGCTGCCTCACTCTAGCATCCTTCTTTACAAGTGCTAACCTCACTGCACTACCTAGAGGGCAAGACGGAATACTGTTATTGTTTTAATACTCTTTATCCCTCTGTGGTTGCCAGTATCACAGTAACAGCAGAATCTTATGGACTAAGTTTGCATCTGGCTTTCACTCGTCAGAAAAAAGTGTGCTGACAGTATCACTCTTACAATAAATTAAATCCCCATTTGGGGTTTTACTTATAGCATCTCACAAACTTCAGTGAAATGTGTTTCACTGTCACAGGAGAGGGAGGGCCCAGCTGTGCTCCAGTTTGGCAAAGTCATTTATTTATTGGCAGGCTACTATGTGTTTTACAGGAAGTCTGAGCTGATTATCAAAACTCTCCTTTTGGACTCAGAAATCTGTGTCTCTATGACAACAGTTAATGCTGCAGCATCATTCTGGGATCAACACTGCAACATTGAACCGTGCATTAGCCTTGTCAGCAGTACCCTTAGAAACCACTTGAATGGGTGAACTGAACAGGCCCACAGAAACCTGAACAGAGATACTTGGGGAAAAGAGGAAGATTTATTCAGTTGGCTACAGTATAAAAACTGGCAATTCTGTTTTGATTCCACTGTTTGTATGGCTGTCCCGTCTTCATATAGAAATAGATCTAACACTAAATATATGTAATGCTTCTATGAAAGTGCAACCAACTTAGAATGATATTACAGTAAATCAATAAAATGTTCCACTTGAACCTCTACATAGTTTGTTGCCAGAAAAAAACAACTGACTTCATACCTAAACATTCATTATCACTTTTGTTGGCACAGAGCCATCTGGTGGAATGAGATTTCAACAGATTTATCACAGCCCTCTGCTTGAGACAAGATTGCATTGATCCAGGGTATGACTGCATTTGAACTACCAAGGATGTAAGAACCTACACCTCAAACAAATAGGGATTTTTTTTAGAGATGAAAAACCTGTCTTAAATCCAAGCTTTCCCATACAGCTTTTCCTTTTCCTGTCTGCAGGCACCAGATATTTAGTAATTTATTCATGCCTGGCAATAAAAATTCACTAATGAATGTTGCTGTTCTCGTACCTGAGGCAGCAAGAGCTTTGAGCTGGATCCACTTATATATTTTCCCTAAAGTATCCAAAACCACTAAAAGGTCATCTGGTCTCATCCTGTTTCTTACCAAGCATATCAAATTGGTTCCACAGAAAGCATAATTTCTCTTTTCTCAAAGGAGCTTGCTGCTCAGAGTATTCTAAAAGCCAGTTGCAAGGCCCCTTCCCAATTAAAAAAAAAGGTCTGGAAGGATAATGAACCCAATGCCTTTTTTAAGAGCTTATAATTCTGATTTTCCTAAAGAGGGCATCCCCCCTGTACCAGTTGCTTAGGTTTTGCCATATCTATAGATGAAGAGCTTCTCTCACTCACCGTCCTGCCAGACTGCCCCTGCCCTCTCATGAGACCTGTCAGCCATAAACCTGTTCTCTGGAATATGTTGCTTCCCATGGGTCTTGTGAACCTTGGATAAAAAATCCCCCTCATTTTCTCCACTTCAACTTGTCTCTGGTTGTTACAGCATAGCACTGGGAATAAAAACTCCCTTCTACTTCTGGCCAATTCCTTTAAGTTCTAAAAGACATACTCAGCTTTAAATTTCTTCCAAACATGGTGGACTAAGAAGAGAGAGATTCCAAAATTTAGATCATTCAAAGAGTGCATCTTTCTGAGATGCGATGCAATGCAAACTATCTGAATAAAAGTCCTGCCTGCCCATCTTCACTTAATGTGCCAGCTAAAAGTGATGGGATGTTCACCAGTGTGCAGGTGGGTCTCCATCCATGCATGCAGTACTCCCATTGCTGCCTTTGCTATGACATGCACAAATCACCTTATTTCACAAAAACTCTGCCCCTGGATCAAATGCCATATTCAAGCTCCCACAAAGCCTAACAAAATAAAAAGAAACAGCAGGACACAGAAAAGCACACTTTATCACAGCATACTCATAAAACAAGCAAGACAGTACCATACAAAACACCCCAGCAAGAGCAGGAATGGAGATCAGCACAAAAGGCTGCCAAAGTAATCCCATATACTGCCCACTGGGATAGCAGAGTGACTACTCTCTGGGCAACGCATTTTGCAATTTGAAACTCACTTTATAATTTCTTAAGGCATTCAGATAATAGACCCTAGGTTACTCCAAATACCCTATGCAGAATACACACACTGAGCCTGTATCACTGCAAATACGCTCTCATAAGAATTGCCTATGGAGACTCTGCACACACTTAACAATCTGTGGATCCACGTTAACTTCTGACATGCCATCCTTCTGAGCTGCAGAGAACACGCAGGCAGCAAGACAAGAGAGGTTTTAAAGTTACAGCATGAGCATCCACAGCAGCTGATTTAAACATCACAGGAACAGAAAGACTAGCACAGAGCTGTGAAGCTGAGCAAGTTGTTTTTTAGATACTTTGAGAGGCAGATTCACGAATAGCTTGTGGATATTGAAACTGAAAAATTAGCCAGGAAGGACTGCATGTTTCCTTTTTTTTTTTCCCACATCAAAAGCTAAAATATATTTTTGGCTCAGTTTATGTCATTCCTTACCACTCATCTTTTAAGTCAGCCACTGAGCTAAAATAATTCATTCTTCACAGCACACTAGTGTTAAGCCACAGTGACTGCTCTGTTTCCACACTTGGAAAGATTTCTTTCCCCAGAGGACTATAAATCAGTTATGTTACTTTCACAATGTATTTCTACACTGCACACAAATTTACAAGTTACTCAGATTCAGATAGTTTAGTCTATATGACTTGCCCATTTTATTTTCGAAAATATGGATGCATAGATTTTAATAGAAAACGTTTGACATTCAGCAATTCCAGAACATGAACATATGAAATTAGCAAACTTGGTGTGTCTTAAGCCCTTTTCTTATTACACACAGAGGAATGCAGAGTTGTTTTCACCAACTGTTCTTCTTGTTTCGTGTCATCTCAGTAATCTCAGAGGTAGCAATATGTGACCCAGGGTGTCCCCTGGTGATCACAGAGGACAGGAAAGATGGAGTTGAGTCACTCCCCATCAAGTCTCCATCTTTAGCCTCTGAGACCTCTCAAGCCAGGGGAACAGCAAAAAGAAAAGCTTAGCTTGCTTTAAAAAAAATTAAGGATTCTTTTAGAGGAGGTGCTGACTTCTCCAGAAGCAGCTCTGCTCCTAGATGAGTCTGTATTTCTGCAGTCAGAGCTGAAGAAAACATAATCTCTGCACCTGGTAATATAACAATCTCGGAAGAGCTGGTATACTGTGCTTTGAGACAATACAGTTGAATTGTAGAATGTTACAGACATAAGGTGTGAATTTCTGTATGAAAGCAAAAAAACCCAGAACAAACTGGAAGATTCTGGTACTCACGTACTCAGTTTGTGAAAATAAAGCCTTTCCCCCAAGGCATCTGTATTAACAGATATTATAAATCTTGTGAAATTATCTACTCAGTGCCTATCCCTTCTCTGTCTTGATCTATATATATGGCTTCTTGACACTGCAGTAATACAAATAACAAAACACAATGCCTCAAATCTCAATGTGGGAAGATGGCTTATCTGACCTGGGACAATATTAATATGAAGTAGTTTTAAGTGAGCAGTATACTCAAATGCAAGTCCTCTAGCCCCCCAGGAAACTTCTCTGCAGAACAGAGAACTGAATTGAGCCCTTCAGATAAAACTCTTAATGCTTCCTCCATTAGCTTTATGCTACCACTTCTAACAGCTTTATTTATTAATTCACCTTCCTCATAAACTTATAGCAACAAGCATTAAGTGCCAGTGTAGATTGTACAAAGAGGCATGGGTTATTATGGAGAAGCCACAGTTTGTGGAAATCTTCAAGAAGAAAACATTGAGCATTTCAGTTCTGTTTGAAGAAATCATTCATACTGACACAGTTTTTCATTTAATTTATAATTTCTGGTGATTGGCAGCCCTCAATTCATCAGGATTCCATGGAAACAGCAGCACCAAGTTTCCCAGACTTCTAGGTCAGATCTCCCTAGCCATGAAGGAAACATCTGTGCAGAGAGGTGCACATTCGTGTCCCTCAGTCTTTCAAATACGTGTTACCATTGGAGTGCAAGCCTAGTTTTTAAAAGAGACAACTGTCCATCAGCACATAGATGGAAACAGAATTAGACAATGACTTATTTCACATGAGGCATTGGACCCCAGGATCAGGGCTACATGGCCATAGTGCTGATGTCCAGGGAAAGACTGCATGGTAACTCTAATTACAGATCTGAGCTGTAATCTGTCTGATTGAAGCAGCACCTAAAGGTTACTAGATTGCTACCCAGTACTGCTATCTCTTCCTGCAACTTCCTGGTGACGTGCAATATTGGCTAATACTCTCAGTGCCTTAGCTCAGAATATGTGGCCAATCTTCTGAGTAATCTATTTCCATTCTTATTCATTATATTCCGTAAGGGTCTATAGGCACAATTACAGGCTAGTTAAGGAATGGATTGGGAGCAGCCCTTAGGAGAAGGACTCGGGGGCTTTGGTAGATGGAAAGCTCAACATGACCTGGCAATGTGCACTCCCAGCCCAACGACTTCCTGGGCTGCACCAAAAGCTGCAGGTCAAGCGATGTGGTTATGTCCCTCTAGTCTGCTCTTGTGAGACCCCATCTATAGTGCTGAGTCCAGCCCTGGGCTCCTCAGCATACAAAAGACATGGGCCTGCTGGAGAGAGTTCAGAGGAGGGCACCAAGAGGGACAGAGCACCTTTCCTATGAAGACAGACTGAGAGAGTTGGAGGTGTTCAGCCTGAAGACAAGGACCAGGAAGACCTTAGAGCACTGTCCAGTACCTAAAGGGGACCTGCAAAAGAGCTGGAGAGGGACTTTTTATAAGGGCATGTAATGCTAAGACAAGGGGTAATGTCTTCAAATTGTAAGGCTTAGATTAGATATTAGGAACAAATTCTGTACTGTGAGAGTGGTGAGGCACTGTGACAGGTGAGAAGCTGTGGATGCCCCATCCCTGGAGATGTCCAAGGCTGGGCTGGATGGAGCTTTGAGCAACCTGGTCTAGCTAAAAGTGTCCCTGCCCATGACAAGAGGGTTGGAACTTTAATTTCCTTTCAACTCAAACCTTTCTGTGCTTCTATGATTCTGTGATTCTGTGATCACTAAATTACCAATGGAGAGTTCTTCGTGAAGAAAAAAAAACCTCTTATTTAAACTTTTATCATTTCTAATCCAAACCAGACAGACCATGACTGCCTTATTTGTATTCAAATTTAGGGTCAAAGCAACAGAACCTGTAATTCAAATATTTTACACACTTACTGTGGCCAGGAATATATATCAACAAGATTAGGCAGACAGGAAACCATTCAGCATCTTTTGATGATAAGACCTTGGATCTTCTCCCTCCATGGAGCACCTGCTCCTCCATTACACCTTACATTAGTTCACTAATGAATGTGTGCTGCATGCCTGCCTCCCTCCACACGAAGCTGCAGCTGTTAAGCAGAAATCGTACATTAACCACCCAAAAAGCCTGTTCCTTGACTTTAGCCTATGCATTTAGCCACAGAAAATCCCCTACTCATTCTTTAGTGCTTAAGTAAAAAAGGCAATCATAGCAGTACCTCAGGCAGTACCTTGATGTCCAAGGAGGCATTCATCTCCTTGGTGCAGGACTGCACTCCTCTCTGAACTCAGCCTGGTTTTGCCCAAGGGAACATGGTATTTTTCAGGCATGAAATTTTTCTCAGCACAGTATATGAGTTCAGTAATATGTAATTATTTTGGCAAAATATGCACACAGAAAATGTGGAGTGCATGTACAATACATGTGCATTGCCAAATTCCTCTCAATTATTCTGAATTTTGTCTGAATGGAAATTTTAGTGCAGCTAAATGTAACTTTAAATCTTTCTACAGTTGTTCATTAATTGAAAATTCAGCTACTTACAAAGTCAGGATAGTGAGCGAGACCATGCTGGCAGCTAAATACCGAATAGCCACTCACTCACTTCCCTCTTCCCCCAGGGGGGAGGAGAATCAGAAAAGAAAGGGCAGACTACCATGAAAACTTCATTCTCACTATTTATATAAAAAGCCCAAGTACAGTGGACTTGTACTTGATTCCACATTTACCTCTCTGAAGAACTTTATGCACCTACATTAAATAATTAAAATTTTGAAAGGGTTTTCACTGTCTCAGGTGGGAACACAATATTGTGCAGAAATATGTGTACTTGTGTAAGACAGGCTGGCATAAGTAAGAAACATACAATGTCCTGATTCATCTCCAGTCTGAGTCCTGTGGAAAGCAGAGACCCTACTGCCTTAAAGAAGAGCAGGTTTTGGCCTGACACACTGGAGCACCAGCCAGATGGACCTGGATTTCAAATGCCTTTTTCACCAAGTACAACAGCTGTATCTAAAGCTGGGCAAGTCTGCCTGGCAACAAAATGAGAGCACTTAGAAGTAGATCTTAATTAGTCAGATGAAATAAGTGCTCAAGGGCAAGATGTGTTTACAATATGAGCAGACAAAACTGTGTACCATGCAATATTGACTGAACTAAATTAATTGAATGCTAAGCATCTGAACCTCTGTTGCTAATGTTTACATAATGTCCTTATAAATAGTGTTGCTCCCTTTTTTAACTTGTAAAGCAACTCAAGTCAGGAAAAAGGCTTCTAGGATTATGGCTCAGACTGTGAGAGTCATCTATTGTACAGCAGCTCAAATGAGAAAAAAAGAGGAAGGAAGAAACTGGTGGGGTCAAAAAAAGATTTGCATTGGACTTACAAATTCTACATAAAATGTGCTCCTGACAGCACTGCAAGCAAGTTACCTTAGTCAGGTTTGTGTGAAGGTGTGGAAGTCCTTTGAGTTAGCAAACAAGGTGAACAATTGCACGAGGCTTTCAGGAGAGGGCAGGTCTCTCTCAACATGTCAAGATCTTTCATCTTGAGTCTAACACTCCCAGTCTGTGCTTCCAGGACTAGAGAAGAAACAATGTGTGGTCTGCATTTTGCTGCTCCTGAAAATGGATTATTTTCTTCCTCCTCATCAAACCAGCGGGGAATAAATGTTAGAAGAAAAGAAGAAAGAGGGAGAATAAAAGCAAGCAAACCTCTCCAGAAAAGGTCAGGAGTTTTGGTTCACCTTTCTGCCAGTTGAGATACAGCTGGTAACCAGTAGAGTGTCCATTCAAAAGAAGAATAAGAAAGGGAGAAACAGAAAGATCAAAACAGATTCAGGGAAAAGGCATCTCAGAATGAAAGGAAGAGAAGATGTCTGGGATTTCTGACACTTGCTATTGGAAAGAAACAAATCCTCTCTTTCCAGCTCCAAGCTCGCAAGGACAGTCTGGTACCACAGCAAGTGAAATGGCATGTGAGGCAAGGAAACTGTCTGGGTTAACCTCCTCATGCACAGCTACTGCCCTCGTCACTGTTAGCTAGTCTTTAGATAAGAACACGACAGTGTGACTTCAAAACTTTGGTGGTTTCAACCCCACAGGAGAAGATCCAAGCAAACAAGTGAGAAATGTGGGAACGATTAAACAAAATGTTCCTCAGCATATTTAACGACCGAAGTAATTAAAGTGCCATCTTAAAACTTCATGCTTCAGAGCCACTCAAACTAACTTACAAGATGAGAAACTTGCTAAAAGTCTGTAGAAACTGATGTATGATGTGTGTATCAGGGATGATACAACTGCTGACATCAGTTGTGCACCTTGTACATATTCCATGTACAATTACACAAGTGTCTGGGCGGCACAAGAGGACACCAGCCATGAACACATACTGCTCATCTGCTTTCTAAAAAAAGAATTAAAAAAACCCAATTTTTAGACAATAGGTCGTCAAAATTATTCAAGTCCAAATTTGAATCACTGGCACTGTTCAGTAAACATTTGCATATAAGGAACTTCAGAGTTTTCAATGACATCATAGCCTCTAAGCTACTATGAGCAGGCTTCTTTTACTACACAAAATGTGTGGGCATAAACAAGACTTTTTAATCACAGTTGGGTTTACAGGAATTACACAGAGATGTGTAGGGTCAGAGGCTCTTAACATCAGGCTAAAAGTCATCACTCCAGTGTTGAAAGGAAAGTGTTGTAAAGATGAAGGAAATGAGATGGGTAAATCAGGCTGCACTGGAATATATCAGACCCTTTATTGTTGTACTGTCTTAGATCAAATGTCTGTCTTGCCCATTATCTTGTCTCTGAGAATGACCAGCAGAACATATCAGTGAAGCCAGAACAGAGCCTAGGACACACTGGTGCTGGTATTTTCTCAGTAAACACCTCCAGTAAGTGTTCTGCACTTCGCTACATCCAGTCAGAAATAGTACCATATTTAACAGCCTGGATAGATTTTTATTCTGTGATTCTATGGCAGCTTTTGAACAAGCATAAACTCTAGTCACTCGTGTCAATGAGCAATTTCTGCAGTTTATCTGTATGCTGAATTTCCCTTTATTTCTTTCAAACTAGCTACTAGACATATGATTTGTTGCTTTCTTGGTCTGAAAGTCTGATGGTCTGCAAATAATCATGTGCTCTTCAAGCTCACCATGCTAACTTAGGATCTTACAGTCTTTTTTTTTGTCAGCCACCTTACCTCCATGCTAAAGAACCGTGACTCAGATAGGTCCTTTCTTCACTGGAATCAAGTGTGTCCTTCATTCTAGCCAACTTAGGATTGCTATTTTGGGCAAAAAAGGTAGCTGCATGAAATAGCACAACGTGCATTGGAATGTATATGGAAATGCAAACAAAGAATTTTGCATTTGCTTCCCTTTCCTAATAATTCCTCATTTTGTTTTTTTTAATAGCTAATGAGAATTAAATTCTTACTAGTGAACAGGACACAGAAATACCAGCATGCCTTACAGGAGGTACTCTTGCACATGAAAGCCATACTAGCTAAAACATATTGATGTGTGTTTCTGATTGTTCATTGCATTATTTTTATTTTAGCCTTTAAGTTCATTTGCCATCACTGTCATAATCCAGTAGAAAGAGCCAAATTAACTGGTAAGGCATTTTTAATACAAGTTTGACTACTTATTCAGAATCCTTCATTTCCCTCTGATGAGACACAGTGATACAGAGAAGCCCTGCTGTGTTAGCCATTAAACAGATATTAAGCAAAACCAAACAATTTCTCTCCCACAGGACTTTCAGGTTTGTATCAAGTCTCACTGGCAAAAAATTATAACAAGCAAGGCAAGGTTATAATTCACTCTTTGAACTAGATTAGGATCTTTCAAGAGTGACTTTATGCTGTAAAACCGTTTATTTTCCTCTTCTAAAGGATAGGAAGTTATGTTTCCAACTGGGATGGAACAGATTGCCCCATACATAAAATATATTTTTATTTGAGAAACTTTCTTAAATAATTGGCAATGTTTAGTCTAACCAAGTTTTCATTTGGGCCAGTGTTGCTAAGGCTAACTCATATCCCCAGGGAAAATAAAAAAATATTTCTCAGTGGAAAAAAAAAAGTACCTTACAGATGCAAATACACACTGGAACACAGGTCGCAGGAAGCCATTTCAAGCAATTCTATCACCTTAATGTTAACTAGTTGCACTGATTTCCAAAGCCCATCTTCAGATGTGTGGTGCCCCATTCACCTGTCAGGTTTAAGTTTAAATAGTACAGTACATTTAGCACTGTATGGACTGCCTTGGTGGCGTGTGGAAGAAATGCATTATCTTCCTGTTTGAACACAATCATAGGAAGAATAACAAGAAAAATATAATACATTTAGCAACAAAGACTAAGTTGTTGTGAAAGGCAAAATCCAAGAGGAATGGAAGAGAGTTGAGGTCCCACGGTGAACTAATTTGTGCAGACGGATTTAATGTAGTCTTTTGAAGAGCCCTATTAAGATCCGAAGGAAGAGACCCAGCTCTGGGTGTTTCAGAGCTACCTGCCCCAGAAAATCAGAAGGGAAAAGAGATTTTGTTTGGACATCTCTGTTGAATTGCTGATGATAGTGGAACCATGATTTGTATTAGTGAATGTAACACACATCCTCATTTATCCCAGAGATATTTGAGAAGTGCTGCAGTGTAAAATAGAACAGCCTGGTGACATCCTGTACACTGTTAAACTTGGCTATGTCACAATGTCAGCAACATTTCTAAAATATTTTCTTCTGTGAACAGGGAGATTTATGTATAACCTATTTCTTGCCATGTGTGTATATAGTTACTTTTTAGATCTGTGGTACTTCTCTTCTGACCAAGCATTCTCACTTGAACTCTCAGTTACTGAGAGAAAAAAAACAAAACAAAACAAAGAAAAAACAAAAACAAACAAAAAAATAACTTGGCAATTAAGTAATATATTTTCATTTCTAGACAGTATTTTCTAGGAAGTAAGTTTTATATCTCGAGCTGGGCAATTCAATGTGTTTTTTAGTGGTTTTGAAGGTGGAAAATAATCTAGCAAGCAAAAAAAAAGTCTTAAGTAGAAAAATTTTTTCAGGGAGTATTATTAATTATACAACAAATAAATAAATAAATAAAAGTTTATCAGTCACTTATTATTTAGGTCAACAAAACCAGACTGAGAATTCCTGGGAAAACTGCTTGATTAACCGAGCTAGACTGTTAGGGATGCTAGCCCAGCAAAGAGGCCATGCTCGCTCCAGAAGTTGGGAGCAAACGCATTCGGCTCCCTGCGCATCCCCCGCTCATCCCCCGCTCATCCCCCGCTCACCTCCCGCTCATCCCCCGCGCATCCCCCGCGCCTGCCCCGCCCCGGTTCCCCGCCCGCGGCGCTCCCGGCCCAAGGCGGAGCGCGGGTGCCCCCGCGCGGTCCCGGGGCGCGCTGCCCGCCCGTTCCCGTTCTCCCTTTCTCCCTTTCTCCCGTTCGCGTCGCGCTCACCCTGCGGCAGCTCCTGTCAGCATCACTGAAACACTGCAGGCCCGCGATATCTGACCTCTGTGAAATTCGTGTTCAGACATCACGGCCCAGCTGCGAGGGCTGCTCTCTCTGACACAAAAGCAGAGGGTATGCATTTAAATTGGTGACATGGGTACGTACTCAGAGGGAAAAGGATTACATGGGAAAAGAGCTGCCATGGGAATACCTGGGCAGTACAGATAAGTTCAGTGAACAAACCAGCATTAACATTGGCCACCGCAATGGCAAAACTCACTTTTCCTATCACTGAAATGGCTTTTCTTCCTTTGTAAGTGCTAAGGCATTTGCTGCACCAAATAAGGGGTTTCCATTGCCCACTAGCCAGTTGTCAATACTGCTCCACGCTTGAAGGTTTCTTCATTTACATCACCACAGCTCCTCGCTCAAAGCCACTGTCCATTTAAAAATGGAGGAGCAATCTGTCTCCTGCTCACTGCTCAGAGCTGAGATCAATTCCTGGCTTTAACCTGCAGCCAACTGTCTTCCTCTTAAGTTTGCTAGAAGAAAAGCAATGTCGACACCTGTGAAACATGAGGGTCTCCAATGCCTGCACCTGTGAGCCACTGTCAGCCATGAGAAGCAATGCCTCCCACACACCTGGAACAATGCAAAGCACATAAGGAAACACAGCAACAATTCTATCGCATCAGGGAATGGACTGCCCAGGGAGAATATACACCTTGTTAGTGTCTAGAAGAGATATTACAATGACTGCCAGGGAAATAATGAATGTACTGAAGCTCACTGTACCTAAAACCACAGGATGATATTTTTGCTCTACTACTTTTCTAGAAAGGGAGCTAAAAAATGAGAATGTTCCTGAGTGAAAAATATCACTATCCCTTTCTCATAATTCCATCAGCTTTAGGGAAGCTTTAATTCAAGAAATAAATTGGTATATTTAGAAAAAGTAGTAGCTCACATTAGACCCACTTTTTGTTGTATTTGGAAGTCTCTTTTAAGTTTGTAGAGATTAAAAACATGGCCTGTCAGCAGTGACACCTTGTCACCAGCTGATTCATGCAAGGTTCTTGCTTTTGGTCAGCTGACTTTATAACCTACTAGTTCTACTTTTTATTTAGTAGCCAAAGTCATAGAAAGTAAGACTAGGGAAACCACATTTCCCTACATTACAAAACTCACATAATTTCCTTTTGCAAAGATCCAACATGACTACACAGTGTATCAATGACATGGTGCAATCTTTTTGTAGGAGGTTGTGCCTGTTTTCTTTTTGAAATCTGCCTTCTAATATCCCAGGTGTTTATTTGGCACCATTGTGGGTTTTAACAATTAAATCACTAATAATTCACATTCAGAGAAGGGAATTTCAGCCACAATAAGGTGCCAAACGATTACCTCTTTTTTCAAAACATCAGAGAAACTGCAGAGAGGCTGACTGTGCCTGCCTTAAGAGGCTGCAAGTAAAGTCAGGAGCTCCTGAGGTCTGGAGGTAGCTCCACTCTCTGCCCTGGGTCCCAGCCTGCACTGTCCAAGGAAGCTGCACAATCAGAGCAAAACTGGAGGGCAGAATGTGAAAAGGGCAACGGGTGATGACAGCACAGAACAGAAGAATCATTTTCATGGTTTTCTTCCAAACCCCGAGGCAGAGTTCAGGATTCTCACATCTAAACCTTCAGCAGTGACTTTGCAGCAAGTAGCTGCTCAACATCTAGGTAGTGATGCCCTTTTGGTTTTTTATTCTGTCCCCTAAGGACAAAAGATGAGTATTACCTCATGTAGAGGATATCTGTGTGGTATGAAGTCTACACATAATCAATACCCTTTCAGTATGAGATGACAATTCCAATGCCATCTGTTTTGCACCACCATTCCTGAGAAGAGAAACCTTCAAGAGAAAGTTTTTATAGAATAGATTTGCAAGAAGATGAAGTTAACACTTCCCTGCCAACCTCAGTCATGGTCTTTTAAACCGTTGTAGAAGCCTTCATTCACTTTCAATCATTCTGTATCACACTTTACATGTAGCTCATGTCATCCCTGGGGTTTGTGTGCAAAGCCTTGAAAGCAGCTACTGAAGTCTCACTACCAAGCAACCTTGACCTTTTGCATTGAAAAGTCTTGAAATCCAGCCATGCAGAGCTCTTTGTCACAGCTCTAGGATAGTTCATTTGGAAAAAAAGCAATAAATTAATACTGTAAGTAATGGGAAACCCAGTTTTAAGCTTGCAGCAGCAATCCATACTACATAGGTTAGTGTGGTTTTCAGAGCAATTAGGATAGTTAGAACACCATGGCACTGAGCAGTTCAGAAATAAAATATGCAAACATTTAACCTTGTTCAGCCTGTCATTGTGTGTTTGCACCAAAAGATAGCTGTTCAATAGCTGCAGACTTTCCATGCAAGCTCTGGAGCCTGGCAGCAAGTTGTAAGAGATTCTGTGACAGTCACCAGGGAAACCATGGATCTGTTCTGCATGTGGTCAGGCTTCCAGGGATGAGGCTATTACTGGGCACCATCATAGGAAAAGACACCTCAAGACTAGTTTCCTTAGCTTGATATTGCATTACTAGTGCATATGAAAGGATAGGTTCCTAACTCTGTGGAGGCTTCTAAAGCTACAGTTGGTTCAACTGGCAAAAGTACTGTCAAGTTTTCTAAAGCTTTGAGTTCAAACACATGTTTTATTTGATCTGTATTACATGATTTAAACCTGATTAAATCTAACACCTGAAGGAAAAATTTAAAAATAGATGAGATGTTCTCTCCTCTGGTAGATATCTGGGGAAAGTAGAAAAATGCAATAAAGTAGAACCAGTTTAAATATTAGTTCAAAAATTATGTCAATTGGGAAATTTTTTTGAAACTCAGTCACTTCTGAGTTCAATCAAAATATTTCTGAAAATGGTAACTATAATGTTAACATTTCCAGTGATATAATGGCAAATTAATTTTTGATTACATTATAAATAATCAACATCACTGTTAAAAGGAATGAGAAGAAAGGTGCTAGTTTTGGAGTAAAAAATAGTTCTGTGATAACAGAAGATCAAAGATGGTATGGTCTAATTAAAATATAAAATGCTTCATGAATATCAAAGGGTTACCTATAGCTCTGACAGACATTGTCAGGTGATACTACAGGCACCTTAATTCTTCTAGAATCATCTTTGTCTCCACTGGCTCCCAACTCTATATTATGTCACATAATGCATAGGAAATTAAAATTAAAATCTGGGAACTGATCCCGGTTTTACTGTCAGAGCTCCTCCAAAGAGAGATTAAAAGTTTTGTTGATGATGTATCTGTCTGTTGGCAAACTGAGCAACTCAAGCCTGACTAAAAAGTCGTTGCATTAGAGCCAGCTGGAAAACAAATTTTAATCATGAATTCTGTCCTTGTTTTCTGTATTCTTCTCTTCTACATCTAGAAGCTTCCTCGGGGCATAGAGAAGGAATTCTGTGTAACAGGAATGTCACACAACAGAAGACTGAATTCCTGATTAACAGCAGCTCCTTTCACTTGAACTGTAACTATTTAAGCAAAGTAATAAAACAAAAAGAAAAGTCAATAATCAAACTGTGCCTCTGTTTCAGATGGATACACTACTGATGATATTGAATTTTACTGGAACGGAGGAGAGTCAGCAGTAACAGGAGTTAATAACATCGAGCTCCCACAATTTTCTATTGTGGATTACAAGATGGTATCAAAGAGAGTGGAATTTACAACAGGTAAGCACTGACAAGTTAAAAGCAATTGTCCCATCCTCCTCCAACCCAGAAATATTAGTGCCTACCTTTTGTGAGGCATTAGTCATTATATGACTTCTTTCTTTCAGGAGCATATCCTCGATTATCACTTAGCTTCAGGCTTAAAAGAAATATTGGATACTTTATTTTGCAAACCTATATGCCTTCCACGCTGATCACAATTCTGTCATGGGTGTCGTTTTGGATCAATTACGATGCCTCTGCAGCCAGAGTTGCTCTAGGTAACTTCTCAAAATGACTGAACTGCATGGACACTTGCTGCCTTTGAAAACAGTGACACCAAATCCATACTGCTGGTTGTAGCATCATTAATTGTGATCTTACTCAAGCAGCACAGGGCCTTGGTTGTAAGGAAGGCAGGCAAGGGTGACCTTCCCTACTTCTGAAAGTTCTTGCTCCACACTTAGGTTGGGATTCTGACTGACTTCCAGTTGTCATAATGGTCTTTGGATCAGGCCAAAGTATCTCGCTTCCAAAATGGAGTGTAAAAGTCTAATTCAGGTGTCTAAGGGAATCTACACTGTGCTGCATGAACAATCCCTGTTGATATTAAAAGTTTCTCTGAGGTTAGATTTGTGACTGGAATGAATACACAAGATCCTACTGACATCAGTGGATATATACCAGCTTACACCAAATAAGTCTGTTTTTCCTAGAGTTGATTCTTTCCCATGCTATGTTCCTTCCTGCAACTTTCTATAAGAATGAAGATCTTCAGCTGTCTGTGCTTTAAGGCATATGTTTTTCAACTCTATTGCCAAAAAGCCATTCTGTCCCATCTCCCTGAAAATTATACTTGTTAGACCTGTGACTAGAGCTTTTATCTACATGCATTAATGACCTGTGATTAAAACAGACTACAAAGTAATTTCAGCCAGCTAAAAGAAAAAAATTGATACGAGAAAAAAAAAATCATTCAGTGGTGGATAGCACAATGAGATGGAAATGCTTTACTTGCAAGCACCTAGTTAACAGGAGAAGTTGTTTTGGTACAAGCATATATATCACTTTCTCTTCATCAAAGACCATCACTTTATCAAAAGGCTTCCATTTCTCCTTTCAATCTTCCATTTTAAATCATAAGCTAGATACTTATTGCAGATTCCCACAGCAATGCAAGTCACCTATGGGGTCAAACAGAGCTACTGCTGTAAATGAACTAAGAAGCATTTTCTCATATAGAAAGAACAGCAATCAACTCTTTGCTATCCAGGTCAGCTAACAGTTATGGCAAGAATTTAGGCAAGGAGTTCCAACATAGCCTGGGCTATTGGAGGTTATTTCATTCACCCTCCACTGCATGAAAAGGCAAGGAAGGTGCTCTCAGCAGACTTGCAAGGATATGTTCCTTTCCACTTCTGCAAAACATTCCTTTGGCTGCTAAGAACCAGATCATCACCATCTGCATGAGAAGTGCAATGCTGTGATTATGTCTTTTGTGCTCAAATCTCCTCTTTGTCTTACTAGTCAATTATTATTTCTTCCTTTTGCAGGAATCACAACTGTACTGACCATGACCACCATCAGCACCCACCTCAGGGAAACCTTGCCAAAGATTCCTTATGTCAAGGCAATAGATATTTACCTGATGGGATGCTTTGTGTTTGTGTTCCTGGCCTTGCTGGAATATGCCTTTGTAAACTACATATTCTTTGGGAAAGGACCTCAACGTCAAAAAAAGACAGCAGGCAGGGCTGGACATGCTACAGGCGAGAAAAGCATACTGGAAACAAATAGAGTCCAGGTAAAATGTTCAAGCTATCTTTTCAAACATTATTTTTATTGCGAAAATGTTCATTTATATGATAATAGAGATAAATACAGGTGGAACACGTGCAAAAGCATTTAAGATTGCCTAGAGAAAACATTGTACTTTAAGAAGATTGCAGCAACGTATGGTCTGTTCCATCTTCAATTGAAAATAGAGTAAGAAAATACAGAAAATTAAAATTATTATTCAGGATACATTTCTTTCTTCTTTGTATTTCTTGCAGAAAAAAATACAAGGGGTACAAGGAAGTTAAATATTTATCACTTCAACTGTATTTTTTTTTTTTTTTGCTTTAGAAGGTGGTATAGAAAAAATGTTTATAATAAAGTTCCTCTTTACATACAGAAACTTCACTACAAATGAAAAGCATAGACAAGCTCTATTGCTTCAGTGAGCCCTGAATGAAGCCTGTAGCACTGAACTTCAAGGAACACAAGGATGCTGCTGCCAGATTCTAAAAGCTTTCATAGATGTCAGGATTTTTCCCTCAGCTAAATTCAGGCACACCACAACTCTCCCCTCTTTAAAAATCAAGCTAGAAAACTTTCAGGAAGTAATACTATGTACATATTTTTAATGAGGATGAGTTTGATTTTGCAATAAATCACTGAGCACTTGCAAACATCTGTAAACCTATTTCACTTTTTCCCAGTTTTTCAGAAAGAAAGCCTTTGAAGCCTCAGTTGTACTTGGCCCAGTCTGACTCGGAGGAAAATATATATCCTAATGAGCCAAAATTTTTCTTTCTTCATTCCTGTGCTTTGCTTACAATATATTACATCCAAGTATTAATGAGATCTTGCCCAGGCTGTCCTATAAACTTATTTACTGTTGTGGCCTGGGGTGATAACATTGGACAAAACTGTATTTGAGCCCTCTGTTCAGTTTGAAGAATGACACCAACACATAAAACTCTGAGAACTAAGACTTCATCTTGATAGATGGCTACAGTGTCACATACACATCAGGAAGTGCATTTCAGAAACTCTGTGATATCTTATTAATTCTAGAGCTGTGTGTTTGGTGTCCCAGCACTACAGCTCCACATCATTAACAACACCATCATTCCCTCAGTCTCAGTGAACTCAGGAACCCATTAAAAGTTCTGACTTATACTTGCCTTCTGTCCCATTGGGTGGGAGATGCTTTATTACAGTGAGGGCACAAATTCAGTTCAGGCAATCAGGAGTCTCCAAGACTCCACAAAGTGCTGTCTTCCACAGAGCAGAGGAGATAAGCCACCCTGACATGAATTGTTGTGCACAGACACTGTCGATCCATTTCTATGGAAAATAAGGAAGGGGAAAAAAACAACATAACCCACAAACTCTGACTAGCTACCTCAACAGCTCCTGAGATGACCCAGCCTAGGTGAGAAGCAGCACAGCAAGGATTCATGATGAAGAGGAAATCAAGACTTCTTCAGAGGTCAGCCTTGGCTACCTGCACCCCAGTGCACTGAACTGAGTAAAGGATAAGAGTGCAGGTAAGTTCTCCTCCTGCATATTTGGAGAGTTTGTTTAACAAATAAAATGCCATAACTCATAACCAAAAGCTTTTGTCTAAATGTTATGCAGCAAAGATTACACTGAGATTGGTACTCAGAATGGGATGAAAGGATTTTAAAGCCCCACATTGCATACACTAATTTTCTGATAGAAAAACGAAGTCATACATGCTTGGTACCAGGATTTCTAAGTGCTCACACTTCAGAGGAGCAATCTCATCCTGAGACTGAGAGTGCTTTAGATGAACAGACTGCTTTCTGCCTGTACAGTGCAGGTTTGTGATCTTAAATATATATATATGCACACATATACATAAACACACACATGTGAGTGGATATCAGTGAATTTTGTGTTCCACACGCTGATGTGAGACATTGTGAACATTAATTTTACTCAGCATCAAAATGCTGATTTCCAACAGTTGTATTTCTCTCTTTGGCAGGAAGAGTGCACATGACCAGAGCAGTGGGACACAGCGAGGTTATGTGACCTCCAGTGAAACAGCTCCCTGCCCCCTCCATCATATTTTGAGATTTTTCACTGATATTACAATGCCTGCACCAGAGCAGGGGAAAGGTTTTTCTGAGCATAAAAGAAATACAGTTGTAAGTATGTATGGCTATAGGACATTTTTTCCCCTCTTACTCTTGTCCCACACCACTTATCCATATAGGGACCTGTAACTATTAGAATGTGTAACAGTGCTTCATCTCTTTGTGCCAGGTGAAGATATCAATCATTCCCATCTGACATACAACTCCAAAGACTAAAAGAGTTCAAATTTCTTCACCAGATTACACAAGCTTTAGATGTGTGAGCAACACTCAGCAAACTGACCACGATATTAGCAGTATAGAGAAGACCACATGAAAAATGAAACAGAACTGCTGTTTCATAGGTGGCTGTTCCATGCTCTACAGACTGAAGAAGATGGAAATAAAGTCTCTCCAACTTCACAATTTATGCCATTTTTGTTTTTAATATACAAAAAAGTATTAATTTGTAGTAGACAATCTTTCTGTTTCTCTGAATAAAGCATAAATACTATTTATATCTCCTTGTTCATTTGTCAAAGCTAGATGTCACTGACATCACCATAATTATGGATAAATAGGAAAAATCACCCAGCAAGAAAATATTTAGATAGTCCATGCAGGCAACTGCTTCTCTTTCCCCAAAAAATTACAACATAAATAATAATTACACAGAATATATCCCTTAAGTATGAGAAAAGGGAAGGATGCTATCATAATGTGAGTGGGAAAGGGGCCACCCCATCAAAAGGTTCATAAATGACAACACAAGACAATGATAGATTGTCTCCCCAGCTCTGCACAGCATCACACTTTTCTTTCAAATGTCCTGTGAAACATTAAATGCTTGGGATAGAAAGCCGGAGACCAGCCACAGGCTCAAGGAAAACTTAAAATTTTCGAATGCAGCGGCTATTGGAAGGAGAAAAGGAAGGGAAGCACATAACCACACAAATATCTTAACCTTCAAGTAAATCTCCTTGTGAATTAGTATAGCCCTGCTGAGCATAAGGTGTTCCTTTGCAGATCAGATCATGGTAACACTACAGCATTTGTTCCAATAAGACAACCGATGTGAGTTACATGGCCCTGAGTCTTTCATCTTAAGAGGAAAAAATAATGAGTTTGTATTGAGATAAAACAGATGTTCTTACCTTTTATCTCCCAACAGTTAAGGTTAAAAAGAAAAAGAAAAAAAAAGGTTAAAATTAATTCCAGACAGCACTAAGCATTTGAGACACATTCTCTGTCAAGGAATGCTAACATGCACTTTCCCTAGAGCTGTCTGATTATTTTTTATGTAGTCAATACAGGCCTGTGACTTTGAGTTGCTTTCTTTTTATTACTTAACTATGTTAGACTTACAATATCATTTGATGATCCTAAGCAGGGAACTAATTTTCTAAGTGTCAAGTGAAAAAAGGATGTTTCATCCCCCTTGGTGTGGGGACATTCATTCAACACTTAGTGTTTGATTTGTCTGTCCCAGGAAAGCTGAGACCAGTCTGTCAGGATCCTGTTAGAGGGACCCTTCACTGAGCTGCCCTGCTGGATCACAGGGTGGTTTGACTGACTTAGTCAGGGACAGCCCAAGGGAGACCCCTTGGCAGGTCTTTATGACCCCTTAGTGGGTCCTCCTCTTTATTTGAGTATGTTACCCACTGCCAGCACCTGGGAAGGACTCACTCTAACAGCTTATGGAATATCACTATTTATTAATAAAGAATTGTGACAGGTTAAGATTCAAGGATTGCTAGTGATAGTATCTGACTGCAAAAACATATTAAAGCAATACACAGACAAACTCTAATCCCCAGTGAAAGTATTCAGCCCACACACAGTGATTCTTACCCAACAGGCATCCCTATGGGGTAGAAGACAGGTTCAGCCCATCAAACAATGCCAGTAGTTAAAATGGAGTCTTCTGTAACTTTTCCCCATTGTCAACTTATTTGTATCCTGTTTCTTTACATTTTAGGTGGAACTTGAGTGACTAGTCATATACACCTTTGTTACTGATTGGTGTAAAATTCTCTCGCTTCACTTTTAGAGTCAAAAAAATACAGAGCACAATGTACAGTGAGGGGTGGTCATACCTTGGATGGAGGTGTGAGTGAGTTGTTACAATTAAATTATAATCAAGTTCATCTAAGGAGAACGATTTCAGCACGGTTGCTGGCTCAGCAGCAGGAAATCAGCTGCACAAGTTTTAATACTTTGCAGTGAACTTCAAAATATACTGAAAGGGTTTTTAATGATGTGGGAAATTGCACAGAGCATTTGACCAGGTACATAAGAACATCTTTTATACTTCCATGAGCTAATTTAGTCAAGATCAGTATAAGGCTCTTTGCTCTGAATTGCAAAGACTGCAATTCAAAGACCAACTTGCTTCATGACATACAAATCATCCTGCCTAAAAGGGCTTAAATTAAATTCATTTTAAAAATAACAAGTTCATTCAGAACGCTTAGAGCAGGAATTCAGACACTGCTTGGTTCATAATAAATTGTCAGGATATATTAGTTTAAGAAAGATCCCTGTGAATCACTTCAGAGTGTAGGCAGCTACGAGTTTTCTTCCCAAAAGTCATAATAAGTGCTTAATAATGCTTACATTATTGTTACTATTATTATAAAACTGAAGTCAATTAACTTACACATTAGATTATGTAATCAAAGACAGCTCAAAGAGCTATTTAATAAAACTGGGAAGAAAAACCTGACCTATCAAAACTTCTTAGAATTAAAAAAAAATCTTTTTACACAGAGACAGCTCTGAGATCACTGAGGTTTTTCCACAGTAAAAATGTCAGCTCTTCAGAGTAAATTAATAGTTCCATAGTTATGGCAGTCCTCTGGAGAGTAGGAGATCCTAGCTTAAATCTTCCTTCTTCTTAAATTTGAAGAACTTACCTAAGAAGTATGAACTGGGTAGCTCATATCTCAAGCAAATATTTGAAACACCATGCTGATTTGTGACAAGCTGGCCTTTCTAAACCCAGAACATGTGAGCTTTTCCCACCAAAACAGTGGTGGGAACTAGAGTGCTACCACTGAATGCTCATTTCAGCACATACAGAATCAATTTCTAAACCAGACCAGTGCATTTTCTATCTGTGATGACTTAAAAGACTTCTAACCCACAGTTCTCTTGTGTGACTTTGGTACAAATAGTCCCTTCCCTGCTTTGCTATCAGTTAGTAAGTTCTGAGTCTGGCACAGAGCAAACATGCCATCAGTAATGACGTAAAGATTTCTCCTGGTGATGGGAAGGAACATCTTCCCCACTGCCATGTGGAACTGAAACTTTCTTTGGTCCCATCTTTCCTTTGCAGCAACCCACAAAGACTGGGCTTCCCTGTGTGTTTTGTTTGGAATTTTTTCTTGCACATACTTCAAATCTGCTGTAGGTCATTTCCCATCTCTGCTATGCCTTACTGAAAATGTAAAGCTCAGAATGTAAACAAAGCACTGTATATCAATGGTGCTTCACAGGACTAGAATTTGTCTATAATTAATACCTTATTCCCTGATATAAAGGCATCCATGGACATGATCTAGTTTGTTATAAATTTGGGATAGATCCAATACCACAGTTTAACAAAAACAACATTAATATTCAAGCCTCAAGGTGAAGACTTTGAAGTTTCATTTAGGAGGCCTGTGTTCAGATGTATATTTCCCTCATAAGAGCTACAGTGGATGTTTAAATATCTGTGAATTTGAAACATCTATTAAGTCTTTATGAAGAAGTCAGAATTCAACCTGGAAATATCACAAAAACTTCAAAACTACAAATGTGCAGAAAACCAAAGATTTGTGAAAAGAAGAACACTTCACAGCAATGCAGCAATTCATGGTTAATTACACTTATACATAAGAAGACAATGATACAAAAATATTTAATATATACATATATACTTGTTTGTGCCAGACATGTACATACAGTTTCCAGTTCTTTTCTTAGGTATTTAAAAGAATGCTCTGACTAATAGTGCAAATAAAATGGCAAACATATTTGAAACAACTGCTTCTGGCACCAACACATAAAAATGCAATGGAATGCAAGTTTTCATTTAATAAAATGGATTATTCTATATGCACATGAACAAGTCAATGGTATGCTATGATTTCATCCCTGTATTGCCCAAAATCAATTCTCATCACAAGTATTTTACAATAACTTATAAAATACATGTGTATCTACATGTTCTTCATATGATGAACCCAACTTTCAGAAACTAACCTGAAGCACTACAACAGTCAAAAACAGTTTAAAATGGGAAGAGACAGCAACATTTTCTTTTTATCTTGAGTATGTGAAAGCTTCAGGTGCCAGTCACCTGACTTTAAAAATCGGTATTTCATAAAGGCCATGATCCAAGTAAAAGATAAAATTACAAAAGTCTTACTTCACAGAGAGACAGTTAACTGAATTACAAGAAGCTGAGTCAGGATGGAAGGTGCTTAGATATTAAATAGCTAATTTCCCACTAGTCAGGAAAGCATATTCAGTATCTTTTCACTTCTGTGAATGCTGTACCAGACAGGACTGTCATTGCAGCCCCAGGAGACATTGACACTGGAGCCACAAGGTCCATCTGGGAAACGCCTTGGGCTGGCTGAGGAACCTGTCTAACCCACATTCCTTCCTTGACACAGGTTGATGATGACTGTGGAAACATGATCCTCAGAGCACTTGAAATACGAAGTGACATGTGCAACTCAGACATGTTCACAATCCTCCGTGACCCCCAACCCGTGACCACGTACATGAGCAACAGAGCCAGCCTGGAGTACAGAAGAGCCCCTTCCAGCAGGGACCTCTACAACAGGAGTGCTCTGGACAGGCACAGGCTCCAGAAAAAAGGACACTTACGCAGGAGGGCATCCCAGATCAAAGTCAAAATCCCTGATTTGACTGATGTTAACCTGATAGACAAGTGGTCCAGAATGGTCTTTCCCATCATGTTTATTCTTTTCAATGTTGTTTACTGGTTGTATTATGTCCACTAAATTATGCAATAATGTTACAAACTAGCATACTTAGATTTGTTTCTTTTCCTTCTCTATTTCATTAACTCTGAAGAACTGCAGTAGCTATAATGTTCCCTGTTCAACGTAAACAGCTCTGCCATGGAACACTTCTAGATTTAAGCTTTAAAAAAAAAAACAACAACCCAACACAAATCCAGGGTCACAACATTTAGATCACAATATACAGATCAGCTCTTAAGGAGCATCTTGAGAAAACTCACTCTACCTTGATTTTTGCAGTTTGTGCATCACCCATGACCTTTCTGTGCCCAGTTTAATTTTCACTTAAGTGGAAATTTGTCCCACTGTATTTCTTATCACATATTGGCAGCTCACAGCAGCATGCTTCCAAACAACAGAGTCAAACTAGTAGTAGTGTCTGTGTCACTGTCTTTCACCATTTAGAGTGTAGAAAAATTTGAAGAAATTACAGTTTAAAGGATTATAACTATTTCACCAGGCTTCACTTCAAACTTAATAGTTATAATGGGAAGTATTTCCATAGTGTGTTTGAGAAGCATCACTCAAGGAGAAGTCAAATAACATATGCAGAGGCAGAGATCTTCAAAAGAAAGAAAGGGTAGTAGAGAGAAACCCCACTGAGTTTCCAAGTGAGGAATCAGCTGATTTGATCTCAATGGAATTCTGTTATTTCCACAAAGTAGCAAAGTTGATATTTATGAGAACAATTCTGCTATATGTAATGTTGTATTAAAAAGTAGAAAACAAGCACATGGTGATTCCTTGAAGCAACTCTGAGGGATATGCCAGGCCAAGAATTTTCTTAACACCCAGGTTTCCTATGGCTGGTAATTGCAACATTATCCCAAAAGTTGGTAGATGTATGGGAAGAGATCTGAGGAAATTTCTGCACACTGTTTCCTTCAGATTTCTTTATTCCACTGAGAACCAGGAGATGCAGCTGAGTCTTACAGCACACTGGCAATGCTGGGTGCACTCCTCCTGAGGAGCTGCCTCTTCTTACCTGGCTGCCTATTGCCTGGCACAACTCCAGCCAAGGAGCCACAGGCAAAGGTCCAGCAACGTCCATGAGCTGAGAAGCAATAGGTCAGCCATCTTCTACCTATACAAATCCATTTTCCTTCTCTATTGCCAATTGTTATCTAACAGCACTGACACTATATTGCCTAACAGCATGTCATTGAAACTATTATTACTTAATTTTTTTCATATTGCAAGTGTTTCATACTTTTAGGAGAATCAAGATATACAAACCAACAGTGTCTATGTAAGTACTGAGATGGTATTATCAATGGAAGCTGGTACAGAAAGAAACTTTGGTCAGGATACAAACAAAAAAGTGATGTGGAAAACTTCTTCAGTAGTTCCTCATTGCCTGGCAGTAAGGTCAGCTGATGACTTTATTGCCAATTGACATTGCAATCTCTTTAATCAGAACATCATAATAAATTAAATCCTCCTACATGTTATGGTTTGTCACCCTGTGCAAGACCTGAACCTTCTCACAGACCAGGGCCTGCTGCCCCTTCCCTTTGTGCAGCAGGCTTCTGCAGAATGCAGTAGAATCACAGAATCACCAAACAAGAAAGGGAATAGGTTTAATTTACTCACTACAAAAATTATAAGGCTGCAAACCAGGCATTGGACATTGGAGCCCACAGAAAAATGGAGTTTCAAAGACTCCCTTAGATTAGCAAAGTCCCAGTCTCATCCCAAGTTCAATAGAGCACAATGGTGGTCTCCTCCAATGTCTTCTCTCTGCTGCTACATCCTTTAACCTCCAGTCTACTAAAGAGTTGCACAATTTTACAAGATTAATCAGCCACTAAGTACAACTTGAGGTGATACAGGACAAATATTAATTCAGACAAATTGGCTATGTATGCCTATCCCCTCCCTGAAAAAACTCCAAATAATTTTTAAATAAGAATCCCACATGTGACAGTTTGATTAAGTTTTTAATCCTACTTCAGCAATCAGTTTATATCAATAATATTTCAGTGAAAACTAACAATATTATTTTGGTATTGTAAAATAAAGAATACAGAGAACATAAGGAAGTCTTGCAAACTGAACTTTTCATAACTGCAAAAAATAGCACCAGGAAGGAGACAGCAGTAGAACCATATGTGCTGTCCATTGCAAACACATATCCCATTAAATAGTTTTGAATTCTTTGAGCTGGCAAAAGACTTTACAGAGTAAGTCCATGAGCCACTGAATTTGCCTGCTTTGTGTTGTATTGCACTGTTTGTTTCACTTAGACACAAAAATTAATTCAAAGAAAGTAATTCGAACAAACGAATGCATTCTGCAGATTTGTAGTGTAAAATACAGCAACCATCATTGAGCCATGTTTTGCATTACCTGATTTCCCAAAGATATTCACAGACAGACCTCAGGTAAGTAATTAAGCCCAGCTGATCCAGTGGTGAAGAGACACTACAACCTCTCCTTACAGACAGCTGCAGTGAACATTTTAGAAGAGCCAAGATGACATTCAAAAAATACTTCAGGTTAAAAAAAAAAAAAAGGGATCCTTTGTTTTTGATTACAAGGGAAAAGATCAGCTTTACTGGTCTTCAGCATTTTTTGTAGGCCCCTAACATATGCATACACATATTTTCTAGCTTATGGTTCAGCCAGATACTTCTGGCACAGTTGTTAGGTACATGGACTAAAAGCAGTTATATTGTGCAGTTGCAACCAAAAAAAAATGTATGGAGCAGAGTGAAAGCCATTGACAAAAGAAAACTCCTCAAGAACAGCATGTCCCAAAATAGGAAGATCTACCCTTGTGCCCCAGGAGCTGGAAGCCACAGCCTCGACTCAGGAAACTGCTGCCAGCTCTTGGTGCAAAGTTTGGCAGCAGGGACTAATAACCCATCACATACAGAGGCAAGAGCCACTGACTGTAGGTACAATTACTTCTAGAGAACAAAGCAGAAGAATCTATTTCTCACCTGAGAGCCATAGCTTGGCAGCAAGGAAAAGCCAGTGGCTATTAGTGGCATGGGATGGCAAAATGAGTGTTTATGGGTTACCCAGGTACATTGCCATCTACAGCTAGAAATTATGGAGCACAAAAGAAACACAATCTCTTCCCATCAATAGGTTGGAGTAATTTGGCTGGCTTTATGCAATAAAGCTGAATAATGCTGTAATGCTAAGCTCCCTCACTTCTGTACTTCAGTAGTTTCCCAACCCTGAGGAACCAGACTTCAAGATGAGCATAGATATGTTCCTATTGCTAATTAGGTTTTAGCTAAACTCACATGCAGTTTACTAAACTCTCATGCAATTTCTACTAAAAGTAGTTTTTGGCTCGTTTTCCTGAGGCTTTGAGTTTCTACTGTCCCTGAGCTTGTATATTTGTGTGCCTACCTGGGAGTGTCCCAACTGTATTTGAATCCATTGATAATTTCAACCAAAAGCTAAAAGAACAGTTTAATTTTTGGTTGAAATTATCAATGATTTCAATATCAATTATCTGACATACTACATTCCTACAAGTTTCAACAAAGCAGCTAGGTGAGCAGAGGACAAAGATCACATTAATCCAGTCCTCTTCCCTGGTGGAAAGAAGCTTGATGAACTCCAGCCTTATTAGACACAAAAAATAGTCTTTTCAGTGAAACAGGAATATTTTGATATTGCTTTATGCTACCACTGAACAGCAAAGAGGTTGCTATTTCAGAATATCTGCTGCTTCTCCTAGTTCACCCTTACAGGAAATGTTCCTTCCCTTTGTACTGCAAGTACAGGATTTCTTGACATAATCACGAGGAAAGTCACCCAGAGCCTGAAGGCCATGTTCCACCAGCTGTTTCCCATCACCAAGGAGCCTCTTCTCATGAATTCTCACATACTGAGTATGCATTGCTAACACATCCTTGGGAGTATTAGTAAAAAAAAGACTGGATTATATCTGTTATGTAAAAAAATACTTTTAAAATGCTTTCTGTATTACAAAGTATGAGCTCCCTACATCTGTGCCTAGAAACAGGACGTTTCTTCTTATCTCCATAGAAGGAGGCAACCAACCACCCTGCAGCCCAAGGAAGGCAGGAGATCATACAAGAATACTGAATTTCAGCATGTAATAATGCTGAAATTTATATGCACAGGGTGAAAGATTTAAGTGACAAATAAAAGATCTTGCATTTCTTAAAAGAAGACCAAGTGACTGTGGTCTAACTGCCTTGGAGTGCGGAGTTAACTCTAATTATGTTGTTTGCTCCTTGACATGTGTATTTCTCAATTATTTTGTAAATAATCTTGAGTCTCCCAGAATTACAAAAACACCACGTTTTGTCTCATGCTGGTGCAATCTAAGAAATGGCCTGGTACTCACTCTTTCACACATTTTTTTGCAAAATCCAATTGTATTTGAGTATCAATACCAATGAGGAACTAAAATAATTACACAATACATGCAGAAGCACGTCAAATTGCTAGAGATCATCTGTGATCAATTTCTTTTAACTCATCCCTGGCTCTCTGTACCTGCATAGTCTCATGCAAAAGTATAAAATCAATCACACTGCCAAAAATGTAATAAAGATGGTTTCCTTTAGCAGATCATGCATTTTGGTGACATCAGCCATCTCATTCACACCTGTGAACATACCAGTTTCCTTGTTCCTATCTCTGAAATGTCATTTGCTGTTTTCATCTAGCTGACAACATATTACTTGGTTTTCTTAGATGTTCAGAGGAAACTTTGAATATTGTGTAGTGTAGCTAACATTTCTGAAACAAAGCTGGCAAATCATCATTTCAAGAAAGAGCTGAATGAAACTTTGGCATAGGTAGAGAATTCAGGATTGGGTTTTACAAAGGAAGTTAACAGCAGTTGTCATTAGATGATCCATTGTTGCTCTGGCTCCCATTTAAAACAATATCAACAGAAATATAGCAGATCTGAAACCTCTGCCTTTCCCCCCCGCCCCCCAAAAAAAACCTGTAGCCCTCAAAAAAACTTATTTAATCTATATGATGCTAGGAATCCTTCCCCACAGATAGTCCATCACCAAAGCAGTCCTTGTGGACTCGTAGCAGTTCCTAGTTAGAAAAACCCCCACACCTTCCAGTGCCTTTCATTACTCTATTAGCTAAACTAGCTGAGTAACCCAATGCTTAAAAATAGCCAGAGCCTTCTCTATGTAGTACTCTCCACACAGGCCTGCAAAAGTCCAAAGAATGAACTTCTGTGATCTTTGCCTTTGCCTGTATTTCTAGGTTTTGGTAGGAGTCATTTGGTCTTTCTGGAGAAGCCCTGAAGCAGGTAGGAACTAAAATTTTACAGAGGAAGGCGTGCATACTACCAAATGTAACTGAGGTTGATTTAAAGAAGTAAAAAAAAAATGGACTATCTTGATGCACTTATGAAATAAAGCATTCTTTAGTGCTAGAAGGGTAAAAATCGCTTTACTGCTGATACTGCATTATAAATATTAATTCACAAATCAAAATGATAGCAAAATGTGCATACTTCAGGATAGGGTGTTACTGGTTCTTAAAACCACCTTTCAGAAGAAAGCATAATTATGTCTCGACATGTTTCCCGTCAGAAAGGCTTGCTTCAGAACTCAGAAATGTTCTCCAGACTTATTTAGATATTTTTAAAAACAGCTTATTGGCATATATAATTGCTTTGTTCCAAAAGCAGTTTTATAACTATAGTCAATTCCATACTGACAGTTTGCTATTCAGATGCAGTTCTCGTTCCCTTTAGCATACCAAGATCAAAGCTAACGTGGTTGATATGAAAACAAAGCTTTTTCTGAAATCAAGGGAAGATTTCTGTGAAACAGAGAAACGTGCAGTGAATGCCAGTGGAGGGCAAGTAACATTATTTTTATAATTCACTTTTATATTTTGCATCAAGAGATGCTGATTTTCTGATTCAAATTGCAGGTCTGTTTATGCAATGTGAATTTCTGTAGTTGCTTTTTAGGTGGTGAAATTAAAATTTCCTACAGTGTGTCTATTGTATTGTAGGTACTGATTTCATTAGCTTTTGGTTCAAAAAGCCTCCCATGCAAGTTTTGCTCCTGGTGTAAATTACATACTCAAGAAGTCTCTCCTTAGTACCTGCAAAACCAAAGAGATTTCTTGAATGTATTTATGATGGTTGTGGGGTTTTTTACCCACACCACTGCAGGACCCAGAAGTGAGCTGCTCTGCCAGGTAAAGACTGGGAGAATAGGAACCCATGTTCTTGAACTGGGCCAAAGGGGAAGCATCTCCTAGGAGCAATATTTTCCAGTTAGCATGGTGGGATGTGCAAACTCCAAAGCTATTCCACATGCTGTAGCCAGTTAATTAGAATGAGCTCACACATGGAAGAATGTAGGAAAATACAGATATAGGAAAATAGAGCAGATAAGCAAGGACAAAATTCAGTTCTTTAATGCTAATGGGGTCTCTTTAAACTCTCACTCCTTTGGCCTAATTCTTAGTCACAGACACAAGTTTCTTTTTGAGTGGGGCTCATCACACCATAAACTCTCCTCAGCTTTTGTTACTGGTGCAGTTTTGTTAAACTCTGTTCCCAGCATACAGTTCCTCCAGGGGCTGCATGTCAGAGCTTCCCACTCTGTGAAAACCTCTGTGTGGAAATGCAATGCCAACATCTTTACCCATCCTGCTGCTCCTCAGCCATGAGGGAGCATGGCTGGGCACACTTGTCAGATGTGCTCCTGGCCACAAGCTTGTTTCAGATGCTTCTGTCCTGTGTAGGTTTGCTACCTGCTCATCTCTACCTGCATTCAGCAAAGTGTAGATGAAGATAACACCAGTGTAATAGGTCTTGTGAAAGCTCTTTTTTGCATTAATCTGGTCTGGTAGCCTCCACAAATGCCTTATCTGTCACAACAGGAGACCTTGCTTGTTCCAGAAGTACCTAATTCTCTGAGCAAAGACAGAAAAAAAACCATTTTCTGACACATGGTACAAAGAGCAAGCTCTCTTCTCAGTTCTTTTTGGTCCTTTTTGTTGCCATCTGCTGGAGGCCATTATGTGCTTTACATTTCTCTGTAGAGATGTAAGGTCAGGATGCACGTCTCAAATGCAATGTCATGTTCTAGCTGCTAGTTCTCAACTGCTTGTCAACTGCTGCTCCTGTCCCCCTCCAGCCATTCACATGGTATTGTTATGCTCCCGATTAAAACATCATTTTGATGGTTATATTAAAAAATACTCATATTTTCAATAAAGTCTAACACCTATTAAAAAAAAAGCATCTCATTGGACATTTATTTCTGTCAACAACAGCAGTATCAAAAATCTGCCTTCCTGATAAAGCAAAAAACCACTGAAAAATTATTTTTCAGCCTTTTCTGTTCAGTGCTGCAATACAGGACAAATACAGGATGATACTACAGACTGAACACATACTCTTAGTTAGAAATCCATTATTACATTAGTTGCTAGAGAATTTAAAATGAAGCTATGTAAACACTCTAAGTCTACTATTAAGAAAAAGTCAGAAATACTTAAAGTAGCATTTACATTTTAAAAAATTGCTATCTGCAGTATATATATATATATATATCCGCTATACATAGCAGATTCTCCAACAGAAGTTTCACTAGTTATACACAAAAATGGAAGTTATTATTTGTGGCCTCTTATTGTTGAGAAAATACCACTATTTTGTATTTTTGAACGGTTGATCTTGAAAACTAAGAAGTAGCAACACAAAAGTTCTCTTCAGCAATACACTAAAAATCAGTTTTAAATATCCACCTGTCATTGAAGTACAGACTTTTAAAGTATGTTCTTTAATTTTCACAATATATCTATAAATTGTATGAATACATCAGCATAGAAGTTTCTACTATCCAAATGACATCCCAAATGATAGTGTACACTTTAATGAAATAAATTGCTGTTATTAAATCTGCTACTATAAATAAAAGTAATTTCCAGTCATTTTGTCCTAAATGATAAAAACAGCATGGCAACAATAATAATAAAAAATAAAGCCTCTTTTCTCTAGAAAAGCCTTTTAGCAATGCCCATTACATGGGCAAGAGTTTTACCTTCAGACATGCATCAGACAATAAATTGAACATTCAAACACATAAGGCTATATTCTCCTACAAAGCAACTAGATCTAGAGGAAAGGAAAAAGCATAGTCAACAAAAATATATCTATAAATAAACTTGGTAAATTCACTCCTTACACTCACAATTAAAAAACCTGCATCCTCCTAACACACTGCTGGACAACCTGCAGTAACTCTTCCCCGATTTTTAATAAAATTAAACAATTATCAATTCCAACCTGATTTTGTACCATTTATAGAAGGCCTTTATCTGATATTTGATCCATTATGGAATTTGTTGCTTATGGAAATCGAAGGCTATGATCAAGCTGTACGTGTTAGACGTTGCACTCCTTTCACTCTAAGATACATCTTCCATGCTTTCATTTTTACAACTCTTTACCTACTTCTCCACACTTTTTCTTTCTTCAATTTCTGACACTGACCATGTATATCTGATTAAATGTATTGGTACCAAATAAAAGAGAAATGATGTATTTAGATTTCCTATCCATTAAACTCATTAAAATCCTTTCTATAGAAGCCTTTCTACAAGAGCTTCTTGTACTCCTTTTCTGTGACCAGTACTCTGAAGTCCATTATTTAATATTAGTTTATTAAACTTTTCATATATGAAAACCTATGGCACAACAAAATACAGTGGAATAAACTCAAGACCCAGATTTTGAAACTATGAAGAAAGTTAAGTCATCAATAATTTGTCTTATTTATACAAAATTCACCTAAGACACACACAATGAGAATCACAAATTAGTATTTATGTAGGCATTATAGACAATTTGCTCTTTATGTATGGATAAATGGTCTAAGTAGTAGAAACCATTTCTGGTGTTCCCTTCCCTAGTGTTAGGGCTTTTAACTTTTGTTACATGCTACAATCCAAACTCCATCTGGTTTCAGAAAAGTTTAGAGTAGAATTTACCAATTATCTCCTGCATTAAGTGAGCCAGGAATATCTTTCTCATAATCTCTATAGGTCAGCTCCTCTCCAGCACTGCATCCCTTCTGAAAACAATATTTTTAATTGAAAAGCTATCAACTAAGACATAAAACCTAAGCTGAAAACTCCAACTTTACTCTGAGTAAAGCTTCACTGCTTTTTTTACAATTTCTGAGCACTGAACAGGGTGCCTAGAGAAAGTGTGGTGCTTCAATCACTGGGAAATACTGGAGACATGTGGAGACAGCCCAGTGCAGCCTGCTCTAGGTTACCCTGTTTGAGCAATGAAGGTGGACAAAGTAACTTCCAGAGCTCACATCCAACCTCAACTGTTCTGTTGTTCTACACCACTTTTGGTTGCAAAGATTATTTCCCCAGCATCTATAAAGATTGAATCTAGAGATTCATAAATCAAAAAATAACCTATTACAATTATTCATACACGAAGTCAGGTGTTTATTTATCATATTTACAAGTATAAATACATTTATGCTACAAATACTTTCTCATGTTCTTTATTAGCATGGCACTTTAGATAAGGTAACACACAATGCAAGCCAGATGCCTTAGTTTTACCAGGCACCTGTGTAGTCACTGCCAAAGTTTTACCAAAACAAATATGGCACAAGTTAGAAGTGATTCTCTTTCAAGTGTCTACAAATCTTTAGTACTAAAAGCAACTGTACATTAGATTTTCATATTTTTGGTCAAATAGATACATGAAGTTATTATTTTTATTGAAGGATTAGTAGTTCATTTGGTCACAAGTCATAACAGTCTTCTGACTTCATTATTTTACAGCACCAAAAACTTCTCACTTTGCAGTAAATACATTTTCCCCAAATCATTTGGGCAGCCATCACCAGCAGATACTGTTGATCTGAATTCCATCATTTCAGTTGCAAGACAACCTTCAAAAACGAGAAAAAGAATGAGATGAAAGCTGGTTGAGATCAAAACTTAAGCAGCCTAAGAAAAGAAGCCTTTTGCTTTCTGTTTCAATATAGTATGCATCTGAATAAGCATTTCTTTCCTCTGGACAGCATACCATTCCTCTCAAATCTTTTACAATCTCACACAATCGTCACTTAAAGTAACTTTCTTTACCCTTTACTGCACTCCAACCATTCTTCAGCTGCCTGTAATCAAAAAGAAGAATAGGAAGCCCAGGTCCAGTGAGATTCCTTCTGCACAAAGCAAGGTCAAGGGACCAATTCTGAAGTGAATTCCTCCTCTAAGAACTAAGTATGGAGATGAGCACATCCCACAGCTTCCATATAGACCCTCAAGCAGAACAAAGGGCATGTGAACACTGAAGTCTGTCCTGGAAGAATCCTTGCTCACATACTATTTTTATTTAGTTTTGCAGGGAAGAAAATCCATACAGAAGCAAGCCGTAAAAGCTCTTAAGGGTTATAGTTTCATGCAAATACCATTTTCTTCAAATCCTCATTTTCCTTAGCCTTTTCTATTAAGAAATCTGAGACCCTTCAGTATCTCAGAAGCCTTATAGTTTCACTTGAAATTCTCTTCTTGGGTTACTATACTGTAATTTTTGTAACTTTCCTCCTGATTTACTATGCCATAGACATTAAAGGACTTAATATGAACCAAATAACTTTCCCAGACACTGACATTTTGTGAAGCTGAGGGAAACATGGGAGTTCTCGCCAATCTTTCAGCACAAGATAGGGGTAATCATATTAAATTAAAGAAAGTAGATTTAGTCTAGATATTAGGAAGAAATTTTTATGAGTGTGGTGAAATACTGGACACAGATGCTCCACCCCTGGAAACATGCAAGGTCAGGTTGGACAAGGCTCTGAGCAACCTGATCTAGTGAACAATGTCCCTGCTCATTGCAGGGAGCTTAGACTAGACAACCTCTACAGATCCTTTTCAACCCAAACTATTCTATGATTCTATGAGTTCTGCTTAAAATAAATCAGTACATAACAAGTCAGAAACAAAAGATTCAATCAGTAAAAGTTACCTTATTAGCAGCTTCCAGTGCATTTATTAGGTTCTGCAACTCTTCCTTATTCATCTCTATAGAAATTGGCTTAATTTCACCATTTTCTCTCACATCCAAATCAAGATTGAGGAGTGGCATTTGCAGCATGGAGATCTTATCACTGGAAAGAGCAAGCTAGGAAGATTGACACAACAATAAGGTGTAAGGTGGAGCCATTAAGTTTTTAGTCTTTAATAATATCACATCTGTATTTTATACTGAACTTGTAACACCAGAACAAACATGAGCATGACAAAATTAACTTCAAACAAGTCATCTCTGTTTTCTCCTCCGTTATTAGGATTTTTGTTTGTTTGTTAATACCAACAATATATTGCATAAAAACCTTCTCTTCATAGGCTTGTCATATACACTTGTCAAAACTAACTGGCTAAAATTCTGGGCTGCCATATTTTGGTATTCTAGATGAAAACAAACGGTACATTTGATCACGGCACTTAAAGAATTAAGCAGATTCTGTAATCAACATATTCATACAGGTCTTCTAATCAATAAGAAGGGTCTTACATAAGGGGTTTCTTGGGAGAAAAGAGACCTTTATGCATTTTTCAACACTCTGCAGCTGATCAAACACATTGTCAGATATCCTATTAGACAAACACTGATGCAGGTTATATGTCAATTGTGCTTTCTTTTTTGACTAAGATACTCACTCTAGCATAGATAAGTCTTTTAAAATGCATTAAAATCAAAGATCAGTTGACAGTACTATAGGTTAATATTGTACATACCTATCTTATTTATTTAGAGAACAGAATGCAATACAGTTCAATCATGGCAAGCAAAAAAAAAAGACATAACCAGCTCATGGGGAAAAAAAGTGGTTTTAAGAAAAATAATAGCTCAGACATGTACCAGAAATTTGTATCACAAAATACAAAGAAACTCAAAAAATTCTCTTGACGAAAAATTTAAAAGAAGCCACAAGCAAAAAACAGGAGTTCACGTAAGTCCCTATTTTTGGCAGCAGTAAATGCAGTTAGCAAGAGATCAGGCCCATTAACAGTTCATCTAAAGCACATTATGCTATAACTGCTCTTGCAAAAACTTATCTGTGTTGGGCATTGCACTTTTACTTCCAAAGCTGTTTGCTGCAGAAATTACTGGGCACTCTCATAAACATGGAAAACTATTTAAGAGCTCTGTTTAACAGCTTTCAGTCTAACCAAAAATATAAACAGTGTAAGAAGTGTTTTTAAGTCTTTGATCAAGCTTAATTTAAACAAAATGTCTTCATAACCTCAAACCACCATCCTAATTTAGGCAACACCATCATCACTGGTTTATTACCAAAACAGGAAGTCTAATGATAAATTATTTCAAACTGCAAATTGCAAAAATATAAACATTTGAAAAAAGTCAAGAAAACTTATTCTGAATCAGTCAACTAATCTTAAAATTAAGCCTATACTTCCTTTTCCTCTGAGAAAAAATACTGCTTATTCAGGCCTCAAAATCATAACAGCATACAAAGCTTTGAGGTGCTCCTGAACAGCACGAAGTCTCTCTGATCAGCTTTAAAAGGAAAGGGCAGAAAACAAAATAAAACAAAATTTTAAAATTTACATTTGCAGTTTATACAAATTTCTGGCAAGTCTTTGATGTGTTTTTGCATTAGTCATTAATGTGCTTTGGCAATACCTATAAAAATGGAACTGTTCTGCAGAGGGAGAGGCCTAATGGGACTGTATCACATTTCTTTCAAACAACATTAAGGCAACTTACCTTTAACTGCCAGTCAAAATCCTGCAGCTGGGCAGAAGAGATTGCATGTACATTTTCTACTAGTGCATTCCTGATTTCTTCCTTTCTAGCTTTCAGACATTTTGTAATTGCTTCTTGAGAGTCTGAATTTAACTCAATTATCTGCTGAGCAGCCTACAAAAATAAAAATAAAACCCAGGATTACTTGCACTATGAACCACAGTAGTAACATGTACCACCTGCAATAACTAAAATATTTAAGCTGAAAGATGCCATTCGTGGCTTCTCTCTGTCTTTGATAGTTAAGAGTTCCTGTTTACCACAGCAACATACAGAGAACTAAATAATCATTTAAATTAAAAGAGAGTAGAGGCTTTAGCAGACTTTTTACATACCACCCCTAAGATCTAAAGAACATCACACCCCCAAACAACTCAGGTTTAGGTCTTCAAATTTCTCAGCACCAGGGCAGAGCCTAAAGACATCAGCTCAGCTGAAACAGATATACTGATGTAGGGAGGACCCCAAGGCTACACAGGTGTCTTTCTTTCACCCAGCTGCTAGCAAGTGGTCAAAATACAAGCAATATGCAAAAGATGAGAATTAATATTTCTAATAATAGAACAAAATTTTGCGAAGTTCATACCTATAGGAATGTTCTGAATTACAGTCCCTGTACCACATGGTCCTCCATTCAGTTAGATTTTTACAAAATTTATTTACATACAGTCAATATTTTACACCACTTCAATGCAGTACTAATGAATAAAGAAAACCAAACAAGAAGGTGAATTGGTTTTATTTCTAATGAGCAGTATTATATAAACAGATTTAATCTGGTACTCAAAATACCAATTTAAGTGATTACACCAGTATTTTAACAAGTATCCTGTGATATTAGAAAAATATTCAAAAATCAGCATCTATTTAATTTTTTGTTGTAGAAGTCTATCTCAGTGTATCTCTAAATGCTGCTCACCTTCTACCTATTTAGGCTCAATCCACTACCATTCAAACTTTACACCATAAAAATATTTTAGGATTAAACAAACTATGAAACTAATCACTCCAGTTATGATCTCTCGAAGTCAAAGCTAATCAGTGATGAGCCCTTACCTCTTCATCAGACATATTTTTGCCAACTGCAGTTTTGAAATATTTCATAGTTCCTTCTAAAACCTCCATCCACTCTGACAAGCTCCAAACGTTGCCATAATCCTGGTATCGAGGATACGCACGGCCACAGATGCCATCAACCACCTTATGAAGGAACTGAAACGATGTGATACATAATTTATAATTCTCTCGCAGTTAATCTATACCTGATATGAGACCGATCAAGCAATTCAGTTGTCAACCCTCCCTCCACTGGCAACTTCCTCAATGCTTCCAGACTGCAAATAAAAAAGCCACGAATAGGTACTGCCCTGAATATGAACCGTCCTCCCTCCTCCCCTTAAAGGCAGCTCTCGAGGTCTGGCCACAGAAATCACAACGTGATTCAGATTCACCCCGGATTTACATTCGGACCGAACAGCTGCGTGCACAACCACAGATGTGCTGCAGATGCCGCGTCAGAGGGCGCCTCAGTCACCAGTGCACCGGGATTACCAAGCTGCACAGCACAACCCCAGCAGCTCATTTCCAAGCCCGTGGGCCTCTCCAGTCTCCCATAGCAGTGTCCTCTGGCACCGCGGCCTGCCGGGAGAGGCAGCCTCACTCCGCGGCCCCGTGCCGCCGGCGGGCCCTGCCGCCCCCACAGGTGCCGGAGGGCGGCACCCCGGCCGGCCCGCAGCGAACCCGGCCCGCCTGGCTGCGAGGAGCCCACCTCGAGCGCCCGTCCCGCCGGCAGCTTCTCCAGCAGCCGCGCCATCCCCCGGCACGGCCCGGCCCGGCACGGCCGCCACGTGACCGCCCGCCGGCGGTGCGCATGCGCACGCGCGAGCACCCGCCCTCCTCTGCCTCACGGCTCGGGTTCGAGTCCCGGCCCGGAGGCCGCGATGGCCCGGTGCGCTCCGGGACCAGAGTGTGCTCTGTGCGACCTCCGCAACAACCCCAGTTTTATAAGCTTTTATATTCAATAACACTTAAGGTGTTTTTGCATTCTGCTTGTCTTGCAACTTTGTTTTTTGATTCTTAACGGGTTATATTTGCACTAGGTGGAAAGAGAGGAAGCTCAAGACTTATAACGGGCACTAACTATTCTGTTATATTAAATCAAATAAAGGAAGTTAGGAGAAACACTGACTGCAGAGGTGCGTGCTGCTTGTACAGTGTTTACCGTGAAGAGCTCATTTTTTTATGCTTTATCAAAGTGTGAATTCAATCCTAGCCACAGAGTGGAGAAGGTTTATGGAAAAGGGTTTTACATTAGCAGTGACCTTTCCATGTGTTGAATTGATTGAATGTGAATGCAAAGAAGCAAAATTGCCCTGATTCCTTTTATGAGAAAACCTGTAAGAATTCAAGTTCTAGCAGGTCACAAAACTGCACAGAGACTGTTATACCTGTAGGCAGACTTTATTTCACTGAAATCATAAGGCCAATTTAAGTCACAGTTATGCATATGTAGGTATAACACTGGGCAAATACCAAAAGAATACCAAAGCAGCTGCAAGTCCGAACTGGTGGATAGAAAGGTTTTGTAAAACACCCAAGCTGCTTAAGTCAGCCTGCAGCACAACTTCACAGACAATCAACGTGGCCTTGTAGGAATTATGTGGTGTATGGGAGTTTTGGAGAAGAAACATATGGAGAAGAACCGACTTCAGGTTTTGCTGACTGAAAACTTTCAAATTCCCCCCATTTTCCTCAGGGTTTGCTACTGGTAGTAGATTAGATTTCTAAGAAAGTTTTCTTGAAAATTTATTAAATTTTATTATGGAGAAATTACTCAAAGCTGCTGTTTAAATAATATTTCAAATTTAAAAAAAATATTTTCAATAATAATTTCCTTTATTCCCCTAGAATTTTCTTCGTTAGGTAACTGGAAACTTACCCACTTTGGCTGTACTGTGCTGCGCGCTACAAAATAGAGCACCAGGGGGAGCGTCTGCTCCAAACAATTTAAACCCAACGACAACAGGAGAAATACGAAGGTGATCCAGACTTGCAAGGAAATAATTTACAAAATAGAGAGAAAGGTAGTGACTGTCCGCTCAGTTGAACGGGATCAAACAAGTGAAAATTGGAAGAGAGCAAAGATGGAGCGCATGAAGACAGGAACATATAGAAGAGGGTAGGAAACTGCCATCCCATGTGACACTATCTCAGTGAACATTTTCAAAGCAGCTAATTTTTTGCCAGTCTGAAGAATAAAGAATTTCGCTTTTCATTTTTCATATATATATGTAGTTTTAAAGTAATATTTTTGATTCAGCCTATTGGCCCATGAGGAGCAAAGTAGACTGCTCAAGGAAACCGCAGCTGGGTTAACTAAATCCATGTTTTGGAGCTCATGTTCAACTTCAGTGAAGTAGGGGATATAAAACTGGCCTTTGGAAGTTGGGACTTTGTTTGGAACTGCATTATTTGGATTTGCCATCAAATCTTAACCTTTAAAAATACCTGGTTTCCATGCTTCTGTACCATGGCAGTAACAACCCACCCCACCCCTTGAAGTTAAGCTCTCAAATAACCACAAAATAAGGGAGGGAAACTTGTAGAACAGTAAGTACATAGGCAAGGATTTCAGAGCAGCAAGGAAAGAAGCAATTTTATGAGAGAAAAGTGTAAGTGAACTTTACATTATTTTATTCACGTTGCTGGTGACTTGTAGAGGAGTTTATTAGCTGATAAGGATAACCTACAAGCTAAAGTACAGTATTAAACCCATTTTAAGATCAATCCATTTGTGGCCCTTGGTTTTGGAAGAATGGCAATAATTAAATCATTGGGAAATAATAACCAGAGGTTATTAATATTATAGTAACATACATTTTATCATAACAATATAGTAATAATTATATATTATCATATACAATATATAATTATTATATATAATGTGTATATAATATAGTAGCATAGTGGTTTACATTGCTGTAAGTATATCCAGTTGGGGAGACTATCCAAGCACCAGTGTAAGTGTCCCACAAGGAACTATTCATCAGGTATGTCAACAGAAATAAGTAGGTTAACTGTGTACCTTACCAACACAAAGGGGACAGAAAATGCATTTTTTAAATGCAGTGGAAACACTGAGACTGCAGTTGAGATTATGCTGAGCTAAATGTGGGTTGTCATGGAGAAGGGATGTCCCACTGGTCCCCTAGTCCCTGTTGTCAGCTCTGCTTCCTCTCCCCAGACCTCATGCTAGCAGTAGGGTGCTTGGGGCTGCAGGATGAAACTGCAGCTGATGTAGATGAAAAGTAATTTTATTTTTGCATTCTTTTTTTTTTCATGGGTTGTATTTCCACCATGAACAGAGCGCCACTTCTGACAGAAGTGACCTTTGCAGCTGGGACTGAGGGATAAGACAAAACTAACCCTTCTGGTAGCCCATATTTAGATTAAATTGGTTGACACATGAGTATCAATTAGTGAACCACTTTAATTATTAAACCAGGAATCGTCAAGGTTTTTGTAGAAGCTTACATATAATCATGGCCAGTGATCTGCTGCAGCTAAAGGAAAATAACGTATCTCTGTTTAATTTTTACACTCTAATGAGACAGTTCATAGTGAGGCTAAAGGAACACGACACTGATGTGCATAGCATACTTTATCACCTAATTGCTCTTGATAATCTATAATCACAATTCCTTCTGAATGACAAATCTGTTTCTCAAATAATTTTACTTGTAAATTTTGAACTTACAAAACCATAAGAAGTTTTGGTTCTTTCCCTCTGTCCCTATTCAGTAAATATAATACTCAAGTATTCACTGTGACGTGAGAAGTACAGTGTCATGCATGCTGTGGATACAGTCTGTGTCCATCTTTACACTTTATCATGTCTCCTTTTTCCAGTAAGAGATATAGTAAGAACTTTCTTAAATGTTCTTGAATTCACTTCTCACAGATATTTCAAAATCATCTTTTTGGTTTCTGTAGCAGTTCTGTCCTTCCCACAGACTGCACTGAAGAAGTAGCAATAGCTCTGAAGGACATTCCTGTGGTTCAACACCACCTTAGAGCGACACAGTTTATACACTGAATTCTGTACTGCCTTTCACAGACAAAAGCACACTGAAGAGATCATTCAAAAGAGCTCTGCTACACTGTAAGATCTTCAGAGAGGAAGTGTTATTGTTGGAAACATTCCAAGCATACTTGGAAGTACTAGATGGAAAAAATATTGTACATATTACTTGAAATCAGTAAATATCATAGGTTTGTAAAATACCTGTACTATGTACATCTCAACACCTGCCTGGCTGAGGTAACAGAAGAGCCAGGAGCTGGTATCACACCCAGTATTCTGCAGGACAGAATAGCTTAGACCAGAAAAGTGACATCCTATGTACTCCAAGGAGCCTGTATTGGCTTGAGCCATATACCCACTAAAACAACAGCTCAGAAGACAAACTGGAGTCAGTAGCTGGGACCACTGGTCACCATCCTTTGTAAGCAGCTGGGCACTCACAGACCTACCCTGCCCCTCCTCTCCTATCCCCATGAAACATTTATTTGCATAAGCTTCTTTGATTGGAGAGGGAGGAATCTTCATCTTCCATCCTACAAAAACATTTTGAATATTCTCCTAACTCTCCATTCTACAATTCAGACCCTTTATTTCTTATCCCATGCTCGGGGAACATGCAGAAAGTTTCTTTTTATCTCCTCTATTGATACCATCATATAAGGAAAAATCTATTGTCAGCATTTCTGTCCTTCTATGTCTCTTTCTTCATGCTTAAAAATTCTAGGCAAACTGAACACCAGGTACACATCAGGACTGGAATTTTACTCACAATGTTCAGGTCTAATGACTGTAATGTCTGGAATTCAAAATGAGAACAACAGAAAATTAGCAATCCCTTTCAGGCAGATGTAGTAAAACTAAGCCAATTATTCCCTTGCTTCTCCAAGCCTAACCTTAAGATTTCAGTACTAATAATGAATGGTAAGAATGTGTTGGTGGTTTTCAAAAATCTTTGGACATCATAAAACAGAAAAGAAAATGCCCAGTAGGTAGATTATAGTGACTCTTAACCCTAGTAGTAAACAACAGTTAGTAGATGCTGGAATATGCTGCATAGCAAGTTGTACCAACACATCATAATAGCAGTGGGGAGAAAGTATTCCTAAAATAACAAACATACCACTACAAACATCTCATCTACACAAGGACTTAATGGTCTGTATTTATTATATAACTCTGAGTTGAGGGCTATCACAGCTACTATGGATTTTATTTTTATCACATCATATTTTGACATGAAATAAAAACAGCAGTTGGTGAAAGTTATAGTGGCAATACTCTCTTTCTGCTGACAGAGGTTGTTTCAACCAAGGGCACATAAAGAGAAGGTAATTATGACAGACTGAGGAAAGGCAGTTTGTTTACACAGATACATCCATATTAAGGCAAAGCAGTGCTTTTTGACTAAATCTTTTCCAGGGTAAATAAAGTCAACTTCTTCTCAGGAATTCCTTACAAAATGGCCTTGTGATTTATAAGTCTTTCTCAGTCTTATCAGACTGTGTCCAGCTTAGCAGCACATTGTATTTAGCCAGATTTTCTGGACTTCTTTGTGGTCTCTAAATAATACTATGGAGCAGCTTTTCACATCTCTACTTCCTACTGCTCTTGTCTTTTCCATGGGAAATAGCAATTTAATAGGCTTCTCAAGAATATATCAAAACAAATACTATGAAAGTGACAACTTCTCTCAAAGCTAACCGACTATTCAAGTATGAATTTGAAAACTAGATTTTTAGAAACAGTTGTCAGTGTCCTGAACAACTTCTGAATATTTACCAGCTTTTCAAACTTTGCTAATTCATGCTGCAGTTGTATGACCACGTGACCCATGAGTTCCATGACTCCTGGGACTAATTGTGCTTTGAAGAATCATATTACTGTAATTCCCATTTTTTTCTTTTTTTCTTTCTTTTTTTTTTCTTTTTTAATCTTTAGAGTGTCTCAAATTAGCAAAGACACAAAAAGAAGAGAAGCACTTTTTTGCATTGGGAATTTTCTCATGGCTTAGTTGCTGATGAATAAGGCACTGTACCAATACAAACATCTCATCTTGCCTATATGTAATTTCTCTTAGTGAAAAAAAAATGTTCTAGTTTTCAAAAAAAACACTACCAGCCATCTGAAAAGTCTGGAAGCCCTCTAGTTCATGCACAAGTGCAAGAGTCTTGTACATAGGAAATGCTACGTACAAAAGGGGTTTGCTATTGTAATAATGAATGGTAAAAGTTGCTATAGGAATAATGAATAAAATAGTGAATCTTATTATGTGGGTGACAATGGTATTTTGATTACTATTTTGCTCACACCAAGTTTTCAGTGGGTTGATGTTATTACATCAGGAGAGGTATGTTTAATTTTAAGTAAAGTAGCTGACATTTGCTTTTATTTAGAGTTGCTCTGGAGCAAATTCTAGAGAAAAGCTCTCTAGAAAATCTGTTTCCATTGTGAAGACATGACCTACTTGTTCTTGCAGGTGACACAATAAAGAATATAGTAAGAAATTTTCATTTCACAATTTTGAGAATATTTCTAAAGAAATACTAAGCAACTGAAAACTGAAAAATTACAATTATTTTAATTTTATTAGTTTTCCTTAAATAGTTCTTCTACTTATAGGGGCAAAATAGGGAGAAAATATAAATTGTTCACTTGAAAGTGCAACATGTTATTTCCCTATGTTATTTACAATAGAATATGTGACAAAGTTCTAGCAAGGAGCAGTTGGTTTAATATTATCACATAGTGCATGTTACAAGTAAACCCTAAGCTTTCTTCTAAATTTGAACTTGACCTACAATACCTGTGAAAATATAAATCTTTCTTGTCTTTACCATGGGTATGGCTTTTCATTAATTCATCTTAGATCTGTGATGCACTGGGCTCACCAAATGAATCAGAAACACGCCTGTAGTAACAAGTTAGCTAAAGCTGTACTAGTGCTTTGTCTCAGTCTTGGTCTATCTTTGTTTCTATTTTATCTTGGTTTACACTGGCTCTAGAAGGTGAAATGATCAGATATAATGTCTGCTGGGGCAAAGTTTCACCTTCAAAAATGTTTAAATATACATGAACCATAAAAAATAGATTTTTTCAGTGTGGTGTCTTGTGGACACTTTTAATGTGATACTAGGTTTCCTAACCTTAAATTGACAATTTTATGGGAAACCAGCCTTGGATTTTCCCTTGTGAAAAATACCTGAGAGAATTAAAAAGTCTAAGTGGTATCTTCATATCCATCTGCTGGATTATTTTTATTTGTTCAAGAAATGGATATAGTAACTGTGGCATAAGTAGCTAAGTTAGAATATTGACAAAATTTGCTTGGCAGGTTGGAGTCACTGTCCAGCAGAAATTGTGTTAGAAAAACTGTAGAAAATTTAATAGGAAAAAACACTTGAAAAATATTATAACCCAGACCATAACTTTATACAAGCAAAGACAGAGAAAAAAAGCAACAGTTACTAAATATTTCATTTGATATCACTCACTCGGGTCCTTTTGTTAGATGATAAAGTGGTTTGATAAAAAGAAAGTGTAGAATTAAGGCTCTTTGAGGATAAATTCAACAAGTGAACATGTTCCCATATACAATGTAAAGGAAGGCACATAAGTGCATATCAAAAGTGTTTTGACACAATGAAACGGTAACAGTGTAAACTAGCTAATGACAAGTTTACAGCTGTAGATAAGGTTGAAGATTAGCCATGGCAAATTGCTACATCAGAGTAAACAGAAAAAGAAGGAATAAAGCAATTTTCCAAGTGCATGCAACTGCCTATGTGCAATTCCACTTAGCTAGAACTACTTTCCAATCATACAATTTTCCATCAGTACACAAGTATCAGCATTAGATGGTGTTCCCTTCTTTTAGGGTTAGTTTCGTGTCTTCTTAGTCAATGGGCCTATATTAGTGCATGGCGAGTGAATATGGATTGTTAGAAGCTGGAGTCTCCTCATAGATTACCAACTCAGCTTCTCTATTGAATAAAGTAAAATAAGAGGTAAATTCCTGATGCAGTAACCTGACAGTATCGTATTAAAAATTATTTTCTGCTTCTCTTGTTACTTCAGAGCCTCTTAAAAGTGGAAGACTTTCAGATTCCTTATTAAATTCCAGCTGATAATTATTTTCAGTGGAATGGATAACTATGAAAATCTCTAGAACAAAAAGTCTCATCATCTTTGTGGCTTTCAGGATGGAAGTTCCTAATACACATAATGCCAAACCACAGTGAGTGACAAACAGTAAGTCCTATGCCAATAACAATAACAGCTACTGGCTGCTAATAACTGCCCTCCAGAACTGGCATCTACTGCCAGCTTCCTGATTCCTTCCATTGTGCAGCTGCCTAAACTTGGTGGTATAAATCACAAGCAAAGCATGAGGATTACATGAGTGAGTATTAGTCAGTTATGCCCTTAAAACTTGTCTACACAAGGTATGTCACAGCAATTAATCCAGCATTAACTAAGGTCTGAATGGATTGTTAAACTGCATTACACCTTTGGCTGGATACTTTTATTTGAAATTTAGTTAGCCTTCGGTCAGTTTTGATATGATTCATTCTTATCTGGTTTACTTTAGCAAAGCAAAGGTGGATTGTTAAACAGGAACAAAAGGAATTATTTAATAGAAGCAGTGGTCACTGCTAGTATATAAGCAAATGGGTATGAAATTGAGTTTCAAAGCTACAAGGTAATTCTTAACCCTCACAGCAACCATACTCTGGGGCAATTTTTTTAGTACAGTAATATGAGCAAAATACTTAACTGGTTTTAGAAAAATTCAGTCAGTTTATGAAACAGATTGTATGGCATATTTGCAATTACAAGGATTTAATGTCCCTGAAAATGCCTTTCAGGAAAGTTCCCACGATAATATTTACATACAACTCTACCTCTCTCAAGATTTAAAAATGTACATAATTTACACAGAATATATCTTGCACAATTAAATATTAAAACAAATTCTCAATCTTTCAAACTGAGCATATAGGCTCAGATTCACTAACAAACACTTTAATCTTGTAGTGTTTATTCTCCCTTGTTTCAATTTTTTATTTGTAACCTGAAAGTAGTAATATCTTCTTGTCTCACAGGGAGCGATGAAGGAAATTCACGACTATTTATAAAATGCTCACTCCGGTGAGAAAAACAATCTTCTCACAAGGAAATCAATAAACCAGTACAGATCTAGACAGTGTATGGTAAATAAAGGCTATGGCCAGAGCTAAGGAAGTAAAACATCATGAAATTACTGGGTAATAATCAATTCTCTCTATAGCTATAAGTTATTATTAATATGCCACTACATCTTCAAATGTATTTGAACTAGAGTGGATATCATAATATGTCACTATTTACCTGTAAATACACACTGGATCTCTCAAGTACATCCACTGACCTCTTATAAATGCACTAAGCTAATGTGATCCACACTGCAGTAATGATAACCATTATGTCTACAACCCCAAATCCCCACTGGCACTGCTATTTATGTGGATTTGGCACCGGAATCATCACTGGGTATGATTCTCCTCTGGGGAAGAGATTCTCCCAGAGAAGAATTATACCCAGATTTTGCATTCCATTAACTTGAGGTGCTCTGGGAAATGTTTGATAGCAGGCTATGGCAAATTTCCCTCTTCCTTTCAGGTCTTCATTGGAAAGTTTTCAGTCTGCCAACATGCTTAATTGGCAGTTCATGAGTTCCTCTCTTTAGTTGGCAGTTCACGAGTTCCTCTCTATCATGTGTTCCAGACAGTGCCAGTATGAGCACAGCAGGCTGAGTTATTCATGCTTGTACTTGCAAAGTTATTGCAGCTGTGGACAGATAGAGGGTTCGAAATACACAAAGAGGTCTGTGACTGTTTTGGAGTCATCAACAGTTCTTGTGTAGTTGGACGTAAGTCCATGTAAGTAAGGGAAATTCCTGAAACTTCAGGAAAGTACTGAGGGGTGCAGAGCACACATGGTCACTTAGAGGGTTGGACCACAATAATACTTACTGGATTTAGTTATGACAAGTATTCACAAAGATGGGAAAGAATAATCCAAGTTCTTGTCAGAAATACAGCTACTGAAGAAAAATGTACTTCTAATATCAGAATTATTTTCGTACTTTCAAAGCAATACTTACAGGGCATTCACATCTCATCAATGACCATAGTGTTGAGAAACATCTTATTTAAAAACATACTTGTCTTCATATCATCACCAAAAGATAAAATAATTCTCATTATTCCTGTTTTCATTAGTGGTGGTTTCCAGCAGAGAGGGCACTAAGTGGTTTAGGGCACTTAGTGGTACTAAAATCAGAATGGAATTTAATTCATTTAGCTCTTCTGTGTGACTCCAGAGCTGGTCTGAAGCCAGTGTTTTAGACTGAATTTTTACAGTTAGTATACGGGCACTTTCTGTTTACAGGAGCAAAAGGTAGGACTGACAGGAGAGGATCATGTTCTTTTGTAAATTGCCACTAGCCTGGATGATCTGAAATTTGAAGTTTTCCTTTTTCACGTGGCAGTTCAGGAGATGATATAAAAGACACCTGCAGATCTCTCTGGGGAAACAAAAAAAAGGATATATATGTGTGGAGGATGTTCAGTGTTATTACCTCCACACAGAAAAGCTATATCAGTGAGATTTCTCAATCAAGCATTATCTCTGGTGACTATGATCTTTGTAGTTACTCTTCCATAGGATACCTGGGAGAAGAGTTTAATTACACTTCAGACATGCTGGATGGCTGCTTTGCATACTTGGAATCAAGACCATTTATACTACTGGACAATTGTACAGAAGGATTAAAGTGAAAATGTTTATGTAATGGCCAAGTCAGGAGTCAGCAATGCCTCTCATTCACCTGATCAGCCTTGCCTCTCCAAACAGCTCACATGCTCTATCTAATTTAAGTGCACAGAGTGCTGCACTAAGGCAGCTGTGCTCTTTCTGGCAGCCAGGGTAGCTCATTTACGGTTTGGTCAGGTAATTTTGCATGCACTGATTGCCTAATTGAGGCAATTTTTACTGCTGTGCAAACAAGGGAAACAAAATAATGCCTTTCATAGTTGCAGGCTTACAGAATGGACGTCATGCATGAAAAATCATGAATGGGAAATGTAAGAGTCTGGATATGAATTATTTACAGCTGCAATGGGATTACAGTAGCTTCGGTTGGTGATAAGCTGTGTGATATTCTCTTCTTTGTCAAACATCTCTGCCAGCTTGAATGTTCCAATCAATCGATGTTAACAAATTAAATCACTTTAAAGTAACTGGGTTTTGGCAAAGCCTATTACCACCTTGTGTCTTGCAGCAGCTTGCTCTGCGCTCCCCAGAGTTGATTCCTCTTTCCTACAGCACCTGAGCAAGCAAAGGTGGTAGATCCTGAAAGAAACAGAACTCCACAACTTTTTCTGCACAGAAAAAGAGCCTATGTAATTTCAAGGCAGTAGTTACAGACTTCCTTCATGTATAATTTTTATTCCATCTGACATGCCAATATGTTTTGAAATTTCTACTAGCTATATGGGCACTCCAAAGAAGAGACCATCAGCCGCTGTTCACTGAACATTAACAAAATGTTTTCAGTGTGTGGTCAGGGGTGCAGGGCATGCTAGAATGCAGGAAGCAGTGGAACACAACACCATGCATATACATGGGAAGGAGAGCACAACCAAGTACCACTACTTAGCACAGCCCCCCAGCGCTCTGTTAGGAATTCATTGTTGACACTGGACAAGTGCTGGTAACCTCAGTTTATTTCAATAAGGACCAAGAGATCTGCAATTAACATTTCCTGGTGAATTTTTTTTTCTTCTTTTTCAGCAGAAGATGGTCTTGAATAAAGAATCCTCACTTTCATGTACAAGGCCATGTGATTTCATTGTAAGAGGCAGCCTTCACGAGTGCCCTGGAAGGCAGTAAGATCAAAAAGGACAATGTGGGATGTCGCAAGGATTATTGATGAAACAACTCACTGAAGTTCCTGATTGTAGTGATTTGTTTAAGGCAATTTGGGCAGTTTCTCAATAGCCCGAGGCTTACTTCCTAGAAAACAAGAGGAAGTGTTTGCTAACCTTGATTAGCCCAGTGGCTAGAAAACTTGATGCTTAGATAGGCCAAGCTGCCTTCAGTGTTGTAAATGACTGTAAAAGATTAAGAACATCACTTTTCCTTACGAGCTGTCAAGGGTGTCAGGTTCTGTGACAGTCGTACCTCCTACCCCAAACTCCATCTGCCGAGGCCTTATGGCAAAACAATAACAAACCTTTAAACAATAACTAACTAAGCGTCACGTACTCTATGGCGGCCATCAAAGCTCCCTCACGCAGAGCCGTGGGGCGTGCGGAGGAGCCGCTTTTGGAAGGGTCCCCGGCCGCAGCTCAAGCCGGCGAGTCCGGCCTCAATCACGCTCGAGGGAGAAGGATCAGAATTGGAAAAGGGCGAAAGGAGCGAGCAGACCAAGGCCGGCGTGGGCCGGCGAGGGGCGGTGGGGCGGAGGCGGCCGGGGGGCCGGGCAGCACCGGCGGGGCGGGGCGGGTGCGCGGCCATTCCCGGGGATGTGCGCGGCTCCCTCGGTAAGTTCGGGGCAGTTCCAGGAGGGCAGCTCTCCCGCGGGGTCGGGTGCGGGGATGGTGGCGCGGGAGGACAGCGGTGCCGGGCTCCGGGACCGAGGGGAAGCGCGGCAGCAGCGGCCGCGGGGAGGTCCCCTCAGCCCGCCCGCCGCTGGCCCGGGGAGCGCTGCCGGCACCGGAACGGCCCCTGCGAATCCCGGCGGAGGATGGAGCGTCGTGGGCGGTGGAAAAGGACGATTTGTGGGTTTATATGTTCCTCGGGTCACGACCGACCTTGGCCCCTTCCCCCGGTACTACGTATGTTAATCTCCTTGACTTTGACTCCACAAACAAAAGTCTATGTTTTCACAGTTCGCGGTAGTGACTGCTTTACGCATTCATGGCAAGGAAGTAGACTTAAGTCCATGTAAGTCGCAGGGAAATTCTTGAAACTTAAGGGAAGTCCGGCGGGGTGCAGAATGCACATGTTCGCTCACAGGATCGGATCACAGCAATAATGACTGGACTTAATTATTAAAGGTGGGAAAGAATAATCCAAGTTCGTGTCGGAAAGATGGCTACTGAAGAAAAATGTACTTCTAATATCAAAATTACGATTGTATTAATACTTACAAAGCAATAGTTTTAGGGTATTCATGTTTCACTAATGACCACAGTGTTGAGAAACCTCTTATTTAAAAACGTACATGTCTTCATATCATCGCCGAAAGATAACAGAATTGTCGTTATTCTTGTTTTCATTAGTGGTGTTTTCCAGCAGAGAGGGCACTAAGTGGTTTACCTAGGATTGGAGTGGAATTTAATTCATTTAGCTCTTCTATGTGACTCTAAAGCTGGTCTGAAGCCAGTGTTTTAGACTGAATTTTTATAGTTAGTGTGTGGGCACTTACTGTTTACATACAGGAGCAAAAGGTAGGACCAACAGGTGAGGATCACATTCTTTTGTTAATTGCTACTGCCCTGGATGATCTGAATTTCAGAGGCAATAACCAGAGCTGATATATGGTTTTTAATAAAAACTATACTGAAACTGGGACCAAGTGCTCTACGTGAGTATTCAAAGATACTCTCTAATCAGCCATTCCTGTCCCACCTTGCCTGTGCCAACATGAGTGCTTTCACAGCTGTAATGATGGATTGGGAAATCCAGTGATGTTATTGTCTAAGAGTTAGTAAAAGTCTTGCAGATCGGTAAGAACCAGGTTTAGTAAGTACCAGAGTCATTATGAAGGAGTTGACTAAGCCAGGAGTGCAAGGTAGAAGTGAAAACAATTCTGCTCAGTGTTAACTTTTAACTTGGTCCAGCTATTCACTGCAGTGATTCTCTACTGTCTTAGATAGTTTTGGCGTTACTAGGCTGAGAATTTCAGCATTCTTAACTCTTTGTATATTTTGTTTTTAGGTTTCTATATATTTTGGCTTCATTTTTATTATAAAACCTTTAAAGGTACACATTTGTAGTTGAGCCCTCCATTGCTATAGGTTACTTCTCACTTTCAGGTTTGAAATAACATCTCAAGAGTCATGTTTTGTAGTCTTACAGGAAGTCTCTAGTGGTTAAAGTGGAGTCACAGGTTATTCCTGTCAATATATCCCCAAGCAGTAGGCAGGTTTTATTGTTCTGTGGCAAATCTGATCATCTTCCTGAGGTTGTACAAGAGCTGGTTTTGTTGAAAATTCACTAACCCTAGAGCATTAGACCTGAAAACCTCAGCGGTTGCCTTGGGAATTTATGGAGCTTTTGAGTAGCGGATAATGTAGGTGTTGTAGAAAACCAGAAGAACGAAAAAAACTAGTCAGAGACCTAATCTAGGTTTTAGGAACTCAAGTACAGTTTATTCCTGTAATAGGTACTTTCAGTATAAATTTAAATGTGTATGCTAGACATCTGCTCAATAGCATTTTGGCCCTTTAAAAACCGATAATACTGCCGATACGGATCCATTTCTCTTAGAAGTATTTATGGTCGCATAGGAAGTGTACACGGCTACAAAAAAAAAATCACATTCTCTGTGTTACATGAACACTAGTATAAGTTTTTTACATGGCCCACACCTTAGTTTTACTGTGAAATTCGTGTGAATTTCACACATAGCAAAGCAGTGACTAAATGCTGCCTGACCATGAACTAAAGATAGACTTGTATGGAAAGACAGTCGTAAAAGAGTAAGACAAACTGTAAGGTTTTGGTTTACAGTTTTGAGACCAATGTGGCACATGAGAACAGGGCATAAAGCAGAACTTTTGTGATAAAGAATGTAAAATATTTTCACAGATGATTGCTCTCCAGCAGTCTTCAGTTTCATTTTGAAACTATTTCACGTGAAATTTAAACCTAAGATTTGCTAGTGTGTGGTTTGGTTGTGTCTGTAGGTACAAGATCTGATTGGCATCCTAAATAACTTTACCCAAGATGAAGGAGATTTTCTACTTTTATATACTGCTCCCACATTGTAGTATGTTAACCAGTATTACTGCATGGTTTACTATTAAATTATCTTGCATCCATCTTTGTGTCAGGGCCTTGGCACTTTTTGGGTTTTAATGCATCCTGCTGGTTGTTTTCCATTTGTGAAGAGCTGTTGATGGCTGGTTTAACATACTCATAACCAAGAAATTTCCTTTCTAAGATCTAAGGCTTTTCAAGGCTTGCAAGTTTTCAGTGTTGCACATGCTAAATTAGACGTTGTAGGTAGGAGTGCATGGTGAAATAGTGCCACAGCAACTAGTTTTTCATACTAAGGTCTGCCTTCCACTCTTTATTCGAGAATTCTTACATCTCTTTTATAAATATATCTCAGAATATATGGTTGCGAATGACCCCATCATTTTCTCAAATTAAAGTTTTGATTCCTGCAGGTTTTTGCCTGTTTGTCCCATATATTAACAGCAAAAGTCTCTTATCCACATCTATTTGGCATATTAGAATGTCTTGGCAGATTTCATATTGGCTTGCAAACGTGTGACAAATTTGTGAAATTGCATGTTACAGAGAAAGTAGCAAACCTTAGGAAAAAAGAAGTATTTGTTCTTCAGAGTATAAATTAATCTTCAGACTCTGGTTCCCTGAAGCTTCTTAATTTTCTGCTAGCTTCTGAATTTTAAAAGAGGATTAGGAGTTTTTAACATTTAGCCTCTGTAGTTCTGTCAGTGTAGTGACAAAAGTGCTAGTGTACCTGTGCAGTAACACTCGCTAAGAGGGACTGTTTAAATGGGGCTGTTGTGTGGACTGGGGATGACTCCACTCTTCCATAGCATTGTGTAGTGTGGCCTCCATCTAGGATAGCACTTTTTATATTCCCTGGTCACCCAGAACCTCAGACCTGCAGGACATCGTGATATGTTCATGTGGGGAGGAAAGAAAAAGGCATGTTGCTGGGGAGATCCATTGTCTGAGTTGCTTCCCTTTTAGGTGCTCTAGAAAATTTTCAGGTAAGATAATGAATTATTTTTGTTGCATATCTGTTTGGCAAGAATTGATCTATTAATTCCTACTGGAAACCAGCCCAGAGGAAGGCACACTGCCAGAGAAGGAACAGGATGGAGAGACGCACCATAAGCATGCGTGTGTCAAAGGTCTAGGGAACATTCTTGACAAATATGTCATTTACCAAGTGCATTTAACAAAGAATTTTCTGAAAGAAAAATGAGGACTAATTATTTGGAGATCACAACAAAAGAGAAGGATGTTGTCAGAAGGGAGGAAGTGGTTAGGAGAAGCCAGGGTAAATGGTAAGGCACTTCACCTGACACATGAGCAAATGACCACAACATAATAGTAAGGTGCACTTCCAGAGCAGGATAAACATAAGCTAAATTGTCTACACATCTGTTTTGCTGATGATCTTTAGAAATTATCTAGTATGAGAGAGATCAGTGACTGCTAAGTGATTTGCCAAAGGCTACCCATAATATAACTGGAACTAAAGAATTTTTTGTGTCAGTTCCCTCCCCCACCAGGAAAGCTAGGAGCAAAGGCTTGCATGCAGGTATGCAGGTGATACTTCACAGAATTGGAGGCTGTCAGAATTTACAAGAGACAGTGGAAGGGAAGTGATGTGAAAAGAACACAACTTATGGACATGAAATACACATACAAAAGAATGCTTACACGGGGCTTTATGATGCAAATCCCTTCTTCCAGGGTACAGACCATTTAAAAGTAGGGATTTTCTCAGCGTTACCACTTGCAGAGAGTTCTCAAAGCCTGTTTTTATTGTGATGTAGGATGGTCAAACATGGAAAGTGTATAGTGTTGATCTGTCTTGTGGTAAAAATGATGCTGTTGTGCCTTTCTTTAACTAAGGTATGACAGCCAGCTATTTCCCATTAACTTTATCTGGTCCCTCCAGCTTTCATATCTCAAAGTGCTTTATAAGAAGAGGAAAAAATCAAAGCACATGAAGGAGCTGGTGTAGGAAAAAAGCAAGAAGGCAGATAAATCCAGTATTATATAATTCCCTTCCACATTTCATCATTATCATTATGCTAGTAAGCTTACTACAAAAACTTCCCTTTTTGAGTGTGACATACGTGAATTGCCTCTGTATCAGCTGTTTCCATTTAGGAAGATCAGGCGTGTTCACTTGAATAGTGTATGGCATGAGAATGAGGACAGGCTAGCTTGGATGAGGCTGTCCTCAAAACTTAGTATGTGATTATTTAGGCTTCCTGTTTTCAAATACGTGAACATTATTCTTGGGGGTTTTAAACAAAAACCATGTTTTTTAGAAATAAACTTCTCAAAATAGTGCTTCAAAATAACTCATCTTGTGAGTTTTTTGCTAGTGTTTCAAGAAAATCTGCTGGTTTTTATTAATACTTTAAGTTCACATTAGCTGGGGAACTCAAGACTTGGCTATGAATAATAACATGATAGGAGGATCAAATGTTTTAAGGGAATGAATTTCTTAGAAAAGTTGTTCAATTTTTTAATTTGATCTTTGGTGACTTAATCCTTTAAAATGCATAATATGAAGCTGATGAAACTCCTGGCCACAGAAAACGTGTTCAATACTCTATATTCTATTCTTTATGACCCAAATTTAATGAGGAAGAAGAATAAAATTACTCAAAAGAATTAAGAAATGCAAAAGAGGTTTCTGAAGTTTGAAACCTCAAAACTGCTATTTTAAAATGATGATGCAAATGATTTGAAGAAAAAAAACCATTTGCAAAATAGTAGCTCAGTCAAATCCCAGGTGAGTCAGAGGGCATTATGGCAGAGTATGAGATCCAGATACTTCTTTCCCAAGATGTCTGTTAATTGTCTGATTCAGCTCTCTGATCTTAGGAGATTACTTGTTGTTTCTCATAAAGTGTTTCCAGTGTGGTGGGTTTGTGTTAGTTATTTCTCATCCTTACAATCTTCAGTTTTGTTAGAAGTAGTTACATTAGAATACAGGAGATACCGACAAAATATGCAGTGCATAGAACTGAATCTGATGTTTCCTGTTCCCTTTAAAGCTCTGCTTCTCTGAGGAAGGGTGGGGCAGAGGTTTTGGACTCGGGGAGGTTATGTATGTGATGAGGGGTGACTGCTCTTCAACTACATTTCATATGCAGTTTAAACTATTAGCTCCTCATACAGTGATGAAGAATTCCATCTTAACATGCTGTCATGTTAAAATGTCTAGTGCTTTTCCTCCCTGCTTTCCTAACTGCTTTATTTTTTATAAATAGTGGTCACTGAGTATCAAATCTAGAACAGATAGAAGATCATATAAACCAAAAGGACTTAGAATTTAGAAGGTTTTGAAATTTGTGAGGTGTATTTTAGCTGTATAGATTATTTTGCCTATGCAATTTTCACTAAACAGGATCTCCTATTTAAAGCTTTTGCATTCCCATTAGCCTTGGGAGATCAATAAAGAGTTCCTTCTTCATCAGTATCAAATGTTTGTTTGCCTGGTCTTATGAAAATAAACATGATTTTCACTAGAAATGTGGCCTGCTCTCAAATATCTGGCTGGTGGCATCTTGTGAAATTTCCTGAGATTTACTTACTTAAGTTTGCTACTAGGTCACTGTACACTGTAACAGTGTGTAGAGGTATGTCAGATTATTGGGCAAAAGTGTGGTTAATTGACACACCCTGTATGATTCATGCTAAAGATGAAAGCTTGAGGGAGTCTGATAAATTTAACAGAAGAAATCATGTTAAAACTCTCCCTGATAATCCAGCATATATTTAGTTAAAGCAAACATTTATTTGAAAAGGCCTCTCATTGTATAAAATCTGTTTGTACAATTACTGATTTGTCACAGCAGAGACAGTTAAGGAGAATTGTTGTTTCCTCAAAATGGTCAAGTCTTAAGGATGCCATCCAAAATCCAGAAGTTTGGGAATTTTTTAAGTGTTGAACTGCTAAAAATTGTGATTGCAGGAAAAAGAACAAACCTACCTCTTTTCAGCCAGTCATCTTTTAAAAATTCTTTAATTTCCAGTATTGTTCTTTAATTCAGTCCTGACTTTTGTAGATGGGTCCCTGTTAGTTTGGGGGTTTGAGAGCTCTAGGTGTATTGAAATCTGCATAGTCATGTATGGACTCCACTAGCAGTACGTTCTGCAGTCTCTAAACATTTTTTAAGACCTTTCAAGCTTTAGACTTGTTCTCAGGCTCAGTGTAAATTAACTGAAGTATCTCTTTCACACGTGTACAGATCAGTGTTCATATGTATGACTGTGTGGTAGCCATACATTTAAAGTGATTTATTGGTGTGAAGTAGCTGCTTCGAACTGTCAGTTCCCATTTCTGGAAGAAAGGTTGACCCTGACTAATATGGGAGAGTAACCTCTATGCAGCCTCTGGGAGCTGCCTCCCAGGCCATAGCATTAGAGGAAACAAAGATAGAATATGCTGCATTCTGTGAAAATAAGAGGATGCCATGCATTTTAGAAAATTTGCACAAATTTTCTTCTTTCTTGCTTCTCTAAGAAGTCCCAGACATAGCTGCATTCCCTTGCAACCTTTGGTAGTCTGATGATTACTGGGACCACAAGGTTTAGGACGGAAAAAAAAAGGAAAGCCTTTTCCTCAGACTGGTCCCTTATGTTGTCTGGAGGAACACTGCAGAAGGGCCTTGCAAGACCAGTGGGGTACTGCCAGGGGATACTGAGAGGAATTGCTGTATAGAAGGGTTTGGGGTTTTTTTTCTCTCCTTCATGTGCAGGTCATGATTTCTAAAGATCATTTTCATATACACGGTTACAGTCTTCCAAGACACCGTGACAGTCAGTAGCTATCCACATCTAATGGTGATAGGACAAAAATGTCTCATCTTAATTTGAGGTTATGAAGATGCCAGATAAACATTAGATAAAAGCTTTCTAGCTGTGGGGTAGTGACACAGACATTTAAGCTTTTCAGGAAGTTTGGAGAATCTTTTTCAGAATGAGTTGATGTGGAGATAAAAATAGTACCCAATTTTTCGAGGGCCTGGTGAGGGCATTGTGCTCATGTGTCAAGAATTCTGCAGTTATAATAGAGGAATCAAGGAAGATATGTAAGAGAAGATAGTCTGGATAAAATAGTCAAGTTGGTAGTTTGGAAAATTACTATTTAGAGCAACATTTTGAAGGAATCTGAGCAGGACAGAGTGGCATTTGTCAGTAAAAGAGAAAGATACCACATGAACAGAAGCTTGAATTGAAACCAAAGTCAGGATTAGTTTGATAACCACACAGGAGAGTCTGTTTTTAAGAGATTTCATTTAGGAAGATCCAGCAAGTTTTAGAAGCAGCTTTTGTGTGGGGATTTAGGAAGAGGATTTAGTCAAACGTTTTGCTAGAATATATGAAGGTAGTAAGATACCATATGGAAAGAAAGTAACCGGAAGAGAGAAGTACTGATGATTTTGGGCTCATGCAATTCATAGTTTTAAGCAAATATATGATGAACTCTTCCATGGAAGAAGTAATACAAGAAGTGTAGCAACTATTAGTTAAAGCTTTCAAATTGAAAAAAACTTCGTTATAAAAACCTGCACTTTTGAGCTTCTACAAAGGATGGTTTGTGCAAGAGGCCTTTTCTGACTGCATTGGGTGATTTCATAAAGTGAGCAGCACCTGTAGCTATAAGTGAGTATCACCTTTAGCTATGAACTTTGGCTTTCTGTAGGAAAACAAATTCCTGGGTAGAATGCAGAGCTTAGCTAGGTGGATAAAGGAGAAGCACTGACATGAAATTTATTCATCCTCTGTCAGTTGTTAAAAAGTTCTCAAACCTCTTTGTAATTTAGTGGAAGAAGTTTTGTTGATGATAGCTACTTAGTGCCTTTCACTGGCAATTCCTCACTTCGAATCTAAAGCTGTATTCAGATGCATATTGCTAGATTGTTGACTTCTGAGTTTAAGGTTTGTTAACCATCAGCATGGACTGCAGTGTCTGAGGTGAGGATTCCTTTCAAAATGCTGTTCTCTGCAGAATTAGCAGCTTCTCTGCCTTTCTGCACCATGCTACAGCATGAGAAACTGGTGGGTGGACTGCTTTACAGAAATATGCGTTTTAAACAGAGTAGTGAAATGATAGGATCCTGAAAGGTTTGATAAATACAATCTTTGAAGCAGAAGTTCCTGACCTTACATAACATATTAACAGTCTGGATTGGGCTCATTATGAAAATTACTTTTTTCCCTAGGCTCGTTCAGAACTGTAGCTCCGACTTTTTGCTGAAAAGCCTTTACAAAAATGTTGTGTAACTTGCTGTATTTTCAAACATTTCTGGAGAGATGACACTCCTTGGACTATAAAATGTTTCAGGTGCAATGGCAGATCCCATCCGCTGGGCCCGATACCGCTGGCAGCGACTGATATCAACAGAGAGCAGAGAATGCAGCAGCAGCAATTCAAGTAGCAAGTGCTATCAATCATCAAAAACTACTGGCAAGCATAGGATAGTGATACCCTGTTTGGGACATTTTAAAGAAGAGTATGAAAAGGTATCAAAACTGTACATGAACAACAAAATACGGACTACTAGGTATACTTTATTGAATTTTTTACCACGGAATTTATTTGAACAATTTCACAGGTAAGGAACTCCTTTTTGACTGTGGTAATTCTTCTGAAACGGAATCCTTCTATTTAAATATTTGTGTGTGTTACTATACACTAAAAAATTATTCCTCATGCTGACCTATCACTTCTGAAAAGATGCATGTTATATGGCCAAAGTTTCTTGAGTATCATTATTGAGCTAATAATTTTCTCCTTAGCTTATGTACCTTCCACTTATTCTGTTCTTTGGACTATTGAACTATTCCTTGCTCTTGGAGCACTGCCACACACCAATTGACAGTAGGATTTTCAGCGTATTTTCTGCACGTGTCTTTTTCCCCTTCCCTCATGTCTTTCTCTCTTTCCAATTATTTTCATCTTCCTTCTGCTTGGAGAATTGCTGATCTGTCAAGCTATGCAGGGAGGTTACAGGATGGCTTCCTATTTAAAACATATCTTCCCTGAGAGATGATAAAATTAAGTTTAAAGAACCTGGAAATTTGAGAGTGCAAATTCACCAGTGCCTCACTCTGGAAAACGTGTGCCTGGAGGACAGTTTTGAAAATACAGGAGAATTCTTGGTTTCTGCATTACCTGATCATGTATGTTAAGCAACTGTGTTGCTAAGTAATATATTGACAGGAGAGTGAAAACAGAGTTCTGGATAGTTATTCCTTAAATTGCAGGTGAAGAAAAGATAAATTGCTGATAGCTTAAGTGTCTGTATAGCATGGAGTGGGGAAATAAAGATCATTGTCTGCTAGCACAGCTAAATCCTGTGTTTTCTCTTTGTTTCAGAGTTGCCAATTTGTATTTCCTATTTCTAGTTGTCCTAAATTGGGTTCCTGTGGTTGAAGCTTTCCAAAAAGAAATTACAATGCTACCTCTGATAGGGGTTCTGACAATTATTGCAGTTAAGGATGGTCTGGAAGATTACTCAAGGTACAAAATGGATAAACAGATAAACAACTTGGTAACCAAAGTATATAGCAGGTAAGAGACAACAGTCTTTGTGGTTTATTGTTACTATTTGATTATGACTATCATGTGAAAAACTTGGTGATAAATCTTTTGATTACCTTCTGGATGATACTTACAGAAGCATAAAATAATGTAATTTGGAAAAGGTCTCTGAAAGTCATTTAGTCTTACCCTCTGGTCAAAGCAGGGCTGTTTAGATCAGTTCACTCAGGGACTACTTGAGACTCAACCACCATTTTTTTTTAAATGGTTATCAAATTAGTGTAAAATCTGCAAAAACAGTTTTTGCTTTGAGGGAAGTGAGTTCGTGCATGTGTTCATACTGTATTAACCAAGGTACTTTGACTAGGGAAGCACTGTTGTACATAGCATTTGTTTTGAAAGGTGTATTTTTAATTTCTCTAAAATGGCTTCATGGAAATTGAAAGGCTGCTAGTTTATCACCCGTTAATGGCATCGCATTGTACTCATAGTGTGATACCATCTCCCCAAACAGAACAAGATAGTTTTCTACTGGAGTGCATCACACAGTTCGATATGAGTGTTAGCAGCTGTGTTCCACCGTGCAGGACTGCAGTGTTGCACACTGTGGGTGCAAGTCAGGCAGGGAGTCTGCTAGTGGTGAGTCTGCTAAGGAGTTATTATCATGGAAAATAAAAAGACAGGAATGCAAACTGATCATACTCTAAATTAACCCTCAAAAAACTTCTCCAAGTATATATCAGTGCTGCCCACATAATTGTTTTTCTTTTATACTTGTCATAAAAGGATATTCCAAGATGTAAAATACAAAGATAAAGGAAGGATAGCGAATGTTTTTGGTTTGTTTTGGTTTTCTTTTCATGCTCTGTTTCCATATGAGAAAACAAGTATTTTGGAAGATGTCACTTTTGATGTGTTGTAGTAGCCATCACAAATAGCCCCTGTAGGTTTTTCTCAGTTTCACCTTTTGCATTTGTAAAATATCACTGTTCTTCTATGTGTTCCAGGAAAGAGAAGAAATACATAGATGAGTGCTGGAAAAATGTCAATGTTGGGGACTTCGTCCGGCTATCCCGTAATGAAATCATTCCTGCTGACATGGTGCTGTTATATTCTAGCGACCCGGATGGGATCTGTTACATTGAAACTGCAGGCCTTGATGGAGAAACCAATCTAAAGCAGAGACAGGTGGTGAGAGGTTATTCAGAGCAGGTGAGAATTATGCTTTTCTAGTAGTGTAAGAAAGCTGACATGACACGTGATGAGCTAAAAAGCCCAAACAGCTCAGCCCTCTAGACTGCCTCATTCATGGTAGCTCAGCAATCCCTATCATCAAGGTACTAGGTAACACAGTTCTAATTTGTTGCTCGAGTGGTTTTGGAGCAAATCTTTGCATGTTCAAATAACCCAGAGAAAGACAGATCTATTTCAAGGAATACAAACCAGCAAAATTAATAATTCAGGTAAAGCTCAAGTAGTTACTTATGGGGCATAACCTGTCATGGATGAAAATTTGAGTTTTTTAGAAGGAACTTCAGTGCTATATAAAGACCTAGAGAGAAGAGCAGATACTATCTTTTTTCACTGTTTCTTCACATTGCAAACGCTTTGTTACTCCCATACAATACTTTAATATTACAGCTAGCAGCCAAAATGGTGAGGCTGGCACAAAAAAGACAATTTTAAAAGATTAAAGAATCCTGACATTTTTGTAGTTTTCAGTTCTGCTGCTGAAACACCATGCTTAAACAACAGCAGGGAGCTTCAGTGTTGTCCATAAAAAGACTGTTCAGTCCTCTGGAGATAAAATTACCTGAACTGCCTCTGAATTTACAGCAGTGGTGAAGTAAGAAGTTGTCTCTATGTGCCATCACTTAGTGGGTATGGTAATACCAAAGATTTGATGTGCTATCCATGAACAAAGCTTTCTTATCCCCTAACAGTCACATGCTTACTTTTATTTTTCCTTCTGTTTTTATTTTTATTTCTTGATTTAATCTTAAAGCAGCAAGGTGGGAAGGACTGTTTGATCCTTTTGTATATACATATTATTACACAAAATCGAAATTCCAATGGTTCTTCAGGCTTACAGCATACTTAGGTGGCCCAGTTCCCATAGCAGCTCCTGCTACCAAGGTCTAATTTGAGTCCCACTCAAGAAAGAGACTGATTTCTTTTTTGGTACAAGTTCTCAGAAAATATTTTAGGAAAAGTCATACTGTACAAGAAAGGTGTCAATTCCTTCACCACTCAAGACTTTCATTCATTTTTGTCTTCAAATAGGAAAAAAAAATTAAAGTTATTATAGAATCTTCTTGTCAAGATTACTTGGTTTCTGAATGTTTCACAGGTCTCAAGTGCACCTCCAGTTGAGCTCCGGCCTGGGAATTTGTTCTTATAAACTCAGGCTAACTAAAACTGGCAGTGCCATGTAAGGGGTTGACTGCCTGACTTCTTAAACTCAGAAGAAAAGGAATAAACACCAAACTAAAGAATATATGAAGACAAGAATTACATTGTCTTATTCTATTTCCAAGGTTATGTCCCGCTTCTTTGTGACTGAGCAGGTACAAAGACAGTGAAAACGTCTATCAATGGGGCACCTGTTCATACATGTGGGATTCCTTTAAGAGAAGGCAAGACAAAATGAAAGCAAGAGGCAGGAGCTGAAACTCTCAGTGATTTTTTTTAATTATTTTTTCAGTGCTTAAATGACAACAGTAAAGAAATTGGGAAAGTAACTTGAGAGTTCCTAAATAGCAGTGGGTAATGAAACTGTGGGACACATACTGAGAAAGTAAGAAAATTACAGCCTGAAAAATATTCCAGGCTGGAGCTTTTCAGCTCTGTTCCCAGCCGATAAGCTGGTCCAGCTCAAGGCTAGGGAGATTTTCTCCCAGGGTGATAATTTGGTCAAAATAAAAAAGAATTAATAACAAAGATAGAACACCTGTTGTGGTGTGTGACCAGGCCCTGGGAATGGGGTGTCTTCTCTCTGAACCAATCACCTTTTCTCTACTCTTGGAATTGCGAGTCATGCTATAAAACCAAGTGTATTTCTGAATAAACTTGTCTCTTTCTTCCTGTCATGAAAGATGACCATGTAGCTGCGCATCTTATTTCCGCTGCACTTAAAGGGTTAAAACCCCATTCCACGGCTGCATGAAACATAGAACACAGTGTCTCCAACCATTTTGGCATTCACAGGGAAATACACAAAAGAGAGGAGGACCAACTTCCTGAGGATGACGAGCTATTTTGAGAAAAAAAAAAGACATTACTCTGCTGCTTTCAAGATACTCTAATATTGCTTCCTCTTAGGAAGGGTTTAATTTCCTTTTCCTTATACCCCTCATGTGAAGCTGAACCATGCACAGGTTCACAGGGGTGAAGAAGCTAATATGCCCTTTGCAGTAAAACACTGAACAGTGAGTATTTCCTATTAGATTATGAGAGATAGCAAGGAACTGTACCAGTTGGTTCCTTCTCAGCCTGCAGGGTCAGTGACTGAATCCAGTCCTGGCTGCAGCATCCTCAAAGCTAGTGGAAAGTGCTGTTCTTTTCTTCTGGAACACCTAAGCCAAGCTGATCAAAAGCATTCCTAGCTCTCCTCTTCCACCTTAGCTATACACCCACTCCATTCCCATGCTGTTATCAAATGGTGTATGTGTCAGGAACACAGCACAGCCAAAGCAAGCAGGCTTGGCCTTCGAAATCTGCATCTCCCCATTTCAATGAGTGTCTGGGGCCTATCATTCCCAGCTCCCTTACTCAGTTTCCATCTTTATTGTCTCCCTTCTTTAGGGACCTTTACGCAAAATCCAAGTAATTCTAATTCTGCCAAAATTTAAATATTTTCTTTTGTGCCAGGAAACATAGGAAAGCTCAAGAAATAATGTACAAAGGCTTCTACTCTCAGTATTTGCTTTGCCAAAATTATGATTATTATGAGAAAAATACAGAACATAAACGTATAGTCCAGGAAGACCTGAGTGTCCTTATCAAGATACCTGCTTTTGGACATAGTTTTTGTGACCTCTCTTTTATGCTGGCAGAGTGTAGGCAGTTGTATCCACTATAGATTACACCCAGAGTTTCAGTGCTTGCTATTTCAAGGTATATTACAAGAAACTCCACCACCATTATATATTTAGATGTTTCCAGACGGTAGAAGAAAGGAATTGACTGCTTTGGCTATTTCACTCTGAGAGTAGTTCTTATTAGGGTAATCATTGTAGAGTGCAAAATTCTTGAAAAGCATAGACCAGGTATTCCGTTTAACATTTTACAGAAATGAGCCTGCTGTTCAAATCAACATGAGACAGATCGGTGGAGAGACAGGTCTTTCACAGTTAACTAAATTTGCAAAGAGACTGAATGGTCTGTATGTCGAAGGCTGTGTTCGTATTGACTTGAGGTTAATACAGTTTGACACATGAATACAGCAAAACGTAGCAAAAAAAGTATTTTAATCAGGCTAATAAAGCACTTGATAACAATACAATGTCTTCCGAGTTTCAGATTCTACTTACAGGATTGTGTTTTGAGCTCACCATTGCTATTCTGCCAGTGTGAAGTCATCCAGCTGATGGAGTACAGCCTTCTCAGAGACCTGTCATTATGTCTAAGATATATTCAGTAACACCCGTGAATTAGAGAAATAGGCTTAGGAGTTTGAAACCATAAATTGGTCATTGGGGTTTTTTTAAAGAGTAGAACAAATTGCTTTCCAAAGAGTTAGTGGCAGGTGCTCAGCTTGGAAATTACTCAGTTATACCAGAGGCAAGCCTGTGTTATATTAGAGACTAGAAGCATACTCATATGCCATTAATTGAAATTAAATTGCGATAGCAGGTAAGTCCAAAGATGAGGCCTTTTGGCTTTTCTCTTACTTCTTGTCATGTTTCATTCTTATTAATACAGGAGATTTGTTTCACTTGACTTTTCACTGAAGAGCTCACCTGCTCTTCATTTGCAATATGTACTTCTGGTCTTTCATAACAGCTCCTTCTTTAGTATTTGTAAGTCTCAAACATCATTGCAAAGTTCTACCTGCTTTCTTTGTGTTAGCATGGAAACCATCCTGGTAATGGTATTGGGAAAAAAGTCTGTTTGCAAGAAATTCTGCTTGCAGAGAAGACAGTGTCTCTTTTTTTAAAAAAGTCTATGGGAAATCTCTGCCTTTCAGATGTTCTTACTGCTTTGTGGTGTTTTTTCTTCCTCCTTCCACCCATTTTTTTTTCCTCTCCAGTGTTCTCAAAATATCAGCAATTCAAGTGATATTTGACAGTATTTAATATTTACTAGGAAGTCCTGTGGTGTCTTATTTGTACTTGGGTGGGAGACCATAAACACCACCGGCAACTTACAGTTTAGAGGCAAAATTGTTAGATAGTAGTATCTGAACCTCTGAATTTATGATGTTTTTAACTTCTGTCATATTTTGTCTGAGTTCTCTGGGATTTTTTCCTTCCCATGGCTTTAGGTCTCTGAAATTGATCCAGAAGAATTTTCCAGTAGAATAGAGTGTGAAAGTCCTAACAATGACCTCAGTCGTTTCCGAGGCTTTGTGTAAGTAGGTTTGGTGGCTCTTTAAACTATTGTCATTTGCTATGGCATTCTTCCTAATTTTCAGAGATCTTTTAATGTTTGCTTTAAGAAATAACAATATGAATAGAGGTCGGTTTGCACCACTGTTTCTGAGTGCAGCACAACAGACATAGCTCCAGAAGGGTTTTCTGAGCAGCAGATGGGGCACTGATGCTTTTTATTTTGTATTAAATATTTTCAACATCTTAGTTCAGGCTGTTTTGCAATTGTATATTTCATACTTGAAATAGCTGTTTTAAATCTGTTCTTCATAACATATGCTATATACAGTATTTGGTCAGGACCACGGCCTGACTGGGCAAGCTGCATTGCTTAGAATTGGAAATCAGAAGGACTGGCTTCCTTTCCTACTCTGATTTGTTTTGTGTAACCTTCAGTCCTTTTGAACAGTGTGCTTCTCTGTGTCTTTTCTTCAAGCTGGGTTTATGTTAGGGGTTTCCTTCATGGTTTAGGGTTGGGAGAGTCCATAAGGGAGTAGATGATCTTTAAGGTCCCTTCCAACCCCAGCCATTCCATGATTCTGCAATTCTTACAGGTTTATGACTTTCCATAGATAACAAGAAAACAAAATACTGTTTTATAGGTGACCTCTTTTAGGTTTTGAGAGTTGGAATGTCTGTATTCTTCCCTTTGCACACTGACACATTAGATACTTGAGAATGAAAAGAAATACATATAAATCTTAGTGTCTTGGGATGCACCTTGACGAAGAGTGAGCCTAGCTGCACTGAAAGTATATGTGCTCACAGTTTATTTAGGATGAGATTTTATATTTTTTTCAAATAATTTCTGATACTGATAATCCGAATAGGATAGGGTTTCAGATCTCCAGGTTTTTTCTTGGATCTCTTTCCAGTAGTGTTGCCCGCTTCTCGTATGCCAGATGGCAAATGCTAGGCTTTTACATGGAAAAAAAAATGGCAATGCAGCACCTACATGCTCAGATTTTCAAGGGTGATCTGCTTTCATATTACTCCATTCATTTGGAAAGTCCAATCAGAGATGTCAGGATGGCAGTCAGTGACCTGCAGCTTCTTTGGGAAATCTGTTCCTAATGATTTTGCAAAGCCTGATTGGTAATTGTTAGAGTCTGCAGCTGAAACAATGTGTTCTTTTTGCAGTGAGCATTCAAACATGGATCGAGTGGGTCTCAGCAAGGAAAACTTACTGCTCCGAGGATGCACAGTAAGAAACACAGAAGCTGTGGTAGGCATAGTGGTATATGCAGGTTAGTGAACTGCCCTGGCTTTCACAGACTGCCTTGCAAACAAGATAGTTGTGTGCCCTAAGAAACAGTATTGTATAAAGGGGAATTGGGAGAGTAAAAGCTTGAATCCAGCCGTAGCTAGAAATGTTAAGAATGCATATCTGGGTTCTGTTTGTTTCTATTTTAACAGTAAAAAACTGATACCCCTGATTATTCCTGGAAGGGTGGATCTGTTGTGTGTGAGCAGGTCCTGGTCCTCAACTTGTTAGTTGCAATGGCAAACTGAGATTTTGAAATGGACATGAAAATGGATGACTTCTTTAGGACGTTTTTCTTAACCTAAACTGAAACTAGTGCTGTTCTTCTAGTTCTGCTCTACAATTTATAGAAAGGACAGATATTTTTACACTACTCAATATGATGTATCCAGCCAGAAAGTTGTAACACAGGTGTAGGATTTCGTAGAAAATGTTAGAAATAATATGGAAGGGTCAAGAATGATGTTGTTTCTCTAGGAAAGAATATTAGTGACAGTTAATGTAAGCTAATAAAAGTTAAGGTATACGTGACAGATTTTGATTTAACTTGTTCAGTTTTCTTTGAGACAGAATTCATGTATTGTAGGAGAATCTAATTTGCTTATATTTATAATGGGTGTTCAAATATTAGTTAATAGTAATATTCTGTTTTCCAAAGCTTTAGAAATATAAAGCACTTGCAGTTGTGATACTTGTTATTAGAGAATTTCAACCTCCTTTTTCGTTGCAGGTCATGAAACCAAAGCTATGCTGAATAACAGTGGCCCTCATTACAAGCGCAGTAAATTGGAGAGAAAAGTGAACACTGATATTCTTTGGTGTGTTCTGCTTCTACTTTTGATGTGTTTAAGTGGTGCAATAGGTAAGTGAGAATCGCTCAGATTCCTGCTGTTTTCCTCTCTCAGCCTGCAATAGTTAGTGTTTTATTTTGGGGCTGATTGATTTTGTCAGTTTTCATCCGTGTGTAATTTCCTGAAAGTTGGGAGTGCTGTGAGGTTTAAGTTCATGTTCTCATGTTTGATCTGGAGTGTGGTTAAAAAGTGTGTTCTTGATGTGAGTTTTTGGGTTTGGAGCCTGTTTCTCCATTTATCTTTTTTCTCATTAACTGTTCTGCAAAAGTCCTACTTTCTCTTAGGATTTTTGGGGTAACATGAGATGCAGGTACACATTGAGGTGAGAGACCTAGTGTGACTGGACTTGAACTGACTTGGTATTTTAGGGGGTTAGCTTGAGTAAATCTAAACAGACAAACTTTTCTGACGGATCATAAAGGTGTTTAAAATATGTCAAAAATATATTTAATAAAACTTCTTCAGATTACTCTTAAAAATGATGACATGATGATGTGTTCACTAGTAGACTAAAACCTGGACAAGCAAGGACAACAAAATTAATTGCCAGAGGGGTTTTTTTTTGAGGAAAAAAAACTGTTTATGAAGTGTAGTTAATATTTTTTACTTCTGAGGTATGCTATGTAGATGCTGTTGATAGAATGCTTGTAGGTGTTTATTCATGTATGTATTGATATTTGGGACTCCTGTTGGGGAAAAAAGCTCAAGAGATGAAACTCTTGTTTCATCTTGTTTAAAAGCCTAGAAACAACTGCAGTGTAACAGCTACCACAATAACCCTGAGCTGTGATACACTTTACATAAAACTGATTGACTTTATCTTGTTCTTGTTTTTAAGGTCATGGAATTTGGTTAAGTAGGTATTCGGAAGTACCTTTTTTTAACATCCCCAAGCCAGATGGGAAATTGAGTCCTCCAACATTAGCAGGCTTCTATATGTTCTGGACAATGATAATTCTATTGCAGGTAACTGATCTGCTTTGAACGTGGGTCATATTCTGATCTCATTTGCACCCTTGAAGTAACTCTTCGGCTTCAGTAGAGCTACTTCATGTTTGTAACTGGCCAAAGGCTTTGTTTTATTTAATCCCTGTGTTTTATTTTGGTAGGTCTTGATCCCTGTTTCTCTCTATGTTTCAATTGAAATTGTCAAACTGGGACAAATTTATTTAATACAGAATGACATTGATTTTTACCACGAGAAAACAGACTCAACTATTCAGTGTAGAGCACTAAATATTGCTGAAGACCTTGGCCAGATTCAGTATATTTTCTCTGACAAGACTGGAACCCTCACTGAAAATAAGATGGTTTTTCGGAGATGCAGCATTGCAGGACAGGAGTATTGCCACGAGGAAAATGGTAAGATGCTAAATCTTTGTTCACCTGGATCATTTTCCCAATATATTTGATACCGTGAACTAAATATTCATTACTCATTATGGAAAAAGTTATGCCTACTCTGTTTTGTTTCTCTCCATGGAATATTCAGAACCCAGAACATTGGAAAATTGCCCATCTACTCTTTTTTTTTTCCCTCCAACTAGAGTGCCAATGCTAATCTAGCATTTTAAGATTTAAACATCCTGTTGACTGTCCTAGCAGTGTACAACCTTTATGTAGTATGTGTTAAGACTCCACTTTGACGTAGTTCTGCTCTTAAGGTATAGTAACCCAAACTAAATACATGCTTAACAGTATTAATACGTTATTTAACAGTAATTTTAAGGTACAAGTCAATCAGGTGTGTGTCCATGTGTGTGTTAGTGCTGCAAAGGTAAGTAACTTGATTGAAAATGACTGTTGTATTCTTACTTAAATCTTACACAGCTGCTTATTATTAGCCAGAAAGTCAAAAAGCAGTGTTAATGAATAGTTAATTGATCTTATTGTCTAAAAGTGTAGGATCTTTCAATATGTATTTCATGAGAGTCAACTTAAAGTCTTCTGGGAGCTAGGAAAAGATACAACTCCAGACACAAGAGAAGATTGGGCAGAGTGATGTGAATGATTTAATTAGCCATTTTATTAATTATATAAAACCACAAAGTATTTATTACATTACCATGTGTATATACTAGTGCCTGCAGACATTTGCTCTTTTGCTGGTGGGCAATGCAAATATTCCATATGAAATCAAAGATGAGGTGCTGATGATGGGTGGACATGTGAGGCACAGCTGTGTAGTAAACCCTCTTTGTGGTTTCAATGAACTGCTCACAACTACAAGCAAAAGGCACACTCTGCTGGCCACAGCAGTGAATCAGTTCAGCCTTTCTTTTGTTGTGTCACAGGACCAGATTTTGCAGACAAGTTTTACAGCAATTTCTGCACATGTTTTGGAGGTGTTATGATGAGAGTTCCCAGATGCTTCTTTGGCTTTGCATAATTGTACTGGGGAGGATGACAACAGCAAAGTGAGAAAAAATGTTTTAAGTTTTGAACTGAATGAATGAACAACTTATATTAAAAGCACGTTATGTTTTCAGAGCATTTCCTAAAGCAAGGAAAACTTGCAGAAAAGAAACCAAAGAGTAGTGTGAGTGATGCAGCTGTGGCTGATTCAGGTCTCAGTGTGCTAGGGAAAGTATGCCTCCACATGCTTCTGTTGGTAGTTCACACAAGGTTATCTTCTGAAATTATTAGTGTTAATTATGTACATAATTGCTTCCTCCTTTGCCCTGTCTTTTTCCTGGAGGGTAAACGTGCATTTCTTCCTAACAAATTAGAAATTATATGAGCCCTGAAAATCAGTTTGAAAAACATTGAAGGTCCTGTTTTTAGCCCTGGTTTATATTCGTTTATATTCATAGAGCTGCTGTTTGCAAGGCTCCTGCTACATATGGTAAGAGTTGCAGTGCAACACAGTACAGTCTTTTGTATAGAAGCTGCCTAATCTGATCATATATTTCTGTGCTTATATCTGTATTTCCCAGGGTAAAAGGACGCCTGTGATTCAGTATAATCCTCCATTGAGATGCCCCAGGCAGTGTTCTGTCTAAAGTGACGTGTGCATCTTGGACCATGGCAGTACAGCAGTGTGGTGTTGTAAGAGATGCCACATGTTACTTCAGACAGAGCATGCAGCTTCTCTACAGCCTGGAAGCAGAGCAGGACAGGCATGTGTTGTCCAAACCTGCCCCTACAAACATTCATTCATTCATTGATTCAGTCATTGGTGCTGCTTTCTGGGGAATGGTATCAATGCCTCATGTGGGATTTTGTATTGGTAGTTGTGGAGAGCCATGGTCAGTTATGTCCCCACTTACCCACGTGTTACCCACTTATTTTAAAAGAGCTATATTATTGGTTTCATGTTGATATCAGGAAGATGGCCTGCCAAGGAAGGTATAAGCTCTGATCAGTCTGTTTCCTTGGACTCATCAGAATAGCAGGATGGGGGACAGGATTCTTTCATTTGTGTTGCAGAAAGAGAAGACAGTAGAAAATACAGGACTCTCAAATGACATAATAAACCTATTTTAATCTCATTTAGAGCAACAGACCTGGGAACTGACCTGTGGATAGGTATTCTGTTTGCATAAAACAGAATGATATCCCGCTTTTCACCTCTTTCCTGTACAGTTGGTACCACCTGAAATAAAGAAATAGGGAATTAGTGGTGTTGCTGGACATGTCTGCAATGTATGATGATGTTGGTTTTATGCTGGGATGCCATTGTTTGTATTCAGACTTTAATAAAATAAATAGGCAACACATAGCTCTCAGAACAGTTTTTCCATGCTGTCTGTGGATTTTAGGCACTGAAGTGCTTGTGTATGCTCATGGAATGCTGTTTTCACAGTGAGAGGTAAAACTTGAAAGCTGAATAGTGTACATAGTTCCAGTACTTTCCAGAGATTTCAACTTCTGACATGTGGTCAAACACTCTCAGAACTCCAGTGCAAACGCTTGGATATGTTCTTAATCAAGCACATGATAGCATAGGAGTGTTTCCATTTGCTATAGAGGTTCTTTACACCATTGATTTGTGGAGAGGAACAGAATTGCATTTACATCTCTGTCACAAAAGTATTACACATGTGGAGACAAAGTTTGATTATTGAAACTTTCTTTTCAATAAAAAACTCAGAAAATGTGTATATTTTTGTGAGGGGGTGTCCAATACTGAGACAATAAATACAGTTCAAATGAATTCCTGATAGCAGCTGTATTTATCAGCCCCGACATACAATCCTGATCCATCACAACATAATGGAACCATTGAGTCTTCTCATAGCCACAATGTGCACAGAAAATAGGCTATTTCCTATCTCTGTGCAATTTCCCTTCACTTGAACATACATTTGACTCCCATTAATGTGCCCTTCTGGAGGCTGTGCTGTCGCTGGTGGGTTTGGGGTCTCTCACAGACCCCCAGAGAGCCCCAGCAGTCCTCAGTGACAGGACAAGCTTCCAGGCCTTGCTCAGATAGAATCTGGCTTGTGGCTCGCCCTCAAGCCAGCAGTGAAGAGATGGGAACCTGAAGAGAGGCACAACTCCATAGTTTATTCTATGAAGGTATCCAGTCTAGCATATTCAACAGTTGGGATTTCTGAAGGGTCTTTTATATGTTTTGGGGGTCTTACATTTTGAACCAATTACCAAGGGAATTCTAAATGCTAACCAATCCACGAAGGACTTTAGATTCAAAATTAGCCTACTAATACCAAAGGAAAATGAACCACTAATATTACAGAAAGATAACACAGTGGTCTACTGGGGGGGGCTGGATGCCTTTTGGTATTCGTCACTAAGCAAGCAGTTTTTTATCTTTAAGGTATTGTCTTCCATGGGGCCTGTTCTAGAGACACAAAGAGGTTTTCTGCTTTGGGAATGCTTTCTGCTCCCTCCACACTGTAACTCCAGCTTCTTTTACTGTATCCATGTGACTCATGTTACTTAGAACTCTGATCATTCTTGTTCCCTCTTATGGATTCAATCCAGTAGAATGCTGCTCAAACAGGAAGACAGTGTGGTGGCTTTTTACAGGTTTAGTTTTTCATAAATGGTGGATTATTCTTAACTATATAACTAATTCCTTACTTTAGATGGTATTTTGACTATGTTTCTCTTTGGTCATGGAACAATAATTTTGTTTCTCTTTCCTTAGCAAAGAGGTTGGAAGCCTATCAGGAGATGGATTCAGAAGATGATTCGGCTGATTGTCAGTATGGCTCTTCAACCCCTACATCAAAATGTCAGGGGCACAACAACAAAGCTGTGCTTGAACCTTTGAACAGAAAGTCTTTGGATCAGTTGTCTGGTAGTTACTCTGCATTCAAAAGGCAAGATGAAACAGGTGATATTCCCCACTCAGGACACATGGCTTTCAGCAGTCCCATTGTAAGTAGAAGGTTGATTCTAAATTTCTGAATTAACTCATGAAGATATCTCTTTTTACTCCCATTTGATCAAACTGGTTGTCATTTAAGCAATCCTTTCTCTCTTCCACCAAAGTCAGAGGTCTCATGATGGCTTGGCTGCATGCTATTTGCAACTGACATTGCAGATACATGTTGGTTCATGAAGTTGTATACTTTGACTCTTGCTCTTCTGCATCCCTGATCCCTTCAAATGAAATTACCAACTTAATAACAGTTTGTTCTTTTATTTTAAGAGGTTTCTAGCATTTTCTTTGTTTTTAATAGGAAGTATCTAAATGGCCAATACTTATTTGAGGTTATGAGAGGAAAGAACTCTGTTTCTGTACCTGAAGGTGTCTAAATATCATTCATCATACTTAATCTCTGTTGAAGTGTCTAAGGCTCTGAAGTGTCTTAAGGCTCTGAACTAAGCCTTTAGTGTTTACCTCTTTGGGCAGGAAGTTTGCTGTTTTCAGTGGACTAGCACAAGGCAGTGAAGGTGCCAGTGTTCCTGTTTCGTGGTGTAACCAACTTGGCACAGGAGAAAAGTTGTATGAGCTTCTACACTTCCATCATCTGTAACTGATTTAATCACCAGAGACTAAGTTTATAACCTGATGGACAGTTTTGTTCATTTTATAATAGGAGACAGACGTTGTACCAGACACACAGCTGCTGGAGAAGTTCAGTCGAATTTCTTTTCATTCCTATCAACAACCAGAAGGAGCTAGCAGCAAGTTATCTTTGGAGACAATGTATATCACTGACTTCTTTCTTGCTCTGGCAATCTGTAATACTGTTGTAGTTTCAGGCCCCAATCAGCCACGTCAGAAGGTAAGAAGGCCTTGCTTTTGGCTATTTGGCCATATTTACAAGTAGCTGATCTCCTTTAGGTTCAATTAGAAAAAGAAAAATACAATTAATTGACATTTAAAAAATTATCCTTTTCACATCTGCTGTCCTGTTAGAAAGAAGGGAATTACTGTAAAACCATGGAGTGCAATGAGTTAATGAATAAAAAAATGTTAATAAATAGGCTTCAATCATTTTGTTTCTGTGACAATTTGTAACTTTTACAAGACAAATTTGGAGATTAAATTGCAGTTTTAATTTTTTCCATATTCTAGTTATGGGTTTTTTAGATACGGGTATAACTTCCTGTAAGAATACATTGACACTCAGGTTACCTTCACAAATAGTTTATTGTTGGCTGAAAAATAAGAATAATCACTGAAGATTCACAGAATACTGAAACTGAGAATGCTCTTACCTGTTCCCTGACTATTGAAATAGAGATTCAGCAAAAGTATGGAAGATGAAGTTTTATATGTATATTAGTCTGAACAAAAATTGCTTTGCAGTGAGGCATAAAGTTGTCTTACCACAAATTAACAGTGCATTTGCTAGGCTGTCCAGGTTTAGTAGTTCAGAGTAATGACTTGTTGTTTTCAGTGGACACAACCTACCTCTTTTATAAAAATAATAGTGTTTTTTTTCACATTTCAATTGGATTTTTCAGCATGGGATTTTCATAACCCCATTTTTTGCCAGTTTTGACTGTGTTGCAGGATAATTCCCAAGTTCAGCTTTGATTTTTTTCCCCTCATTACCTGGTGATTTACATTCATTGACTTTGTTTTTGGGGAAAAAAAATTAGTGACGTGTGCAGAACTAGATTTTGGTGTCCGTCTAGGTATTAAACCTACAACCATAGCTGGAGACATTCACAAAATCTGTGGGGTGTGAAGTTCCTCCTATGTATAAATAAGCCTAGTATTTTAGTGTGCTTCCAAGAATTTCCAGAAAGTGTAGTAGGCAGCCTAGAGATCCATGTGTGGATGAGGCAGGTGAGTTATAGTCAGTAGTTACCTATTCCTTAAATGGGATCGAGAAAAATATACAGGTGAGAGTCTTGGTTTTTTGATAGCAATATGTCTGAATAACTTGCCAGCAGGGTAGAAGATCTCCAGGTCACTAGTAGTTATATTGGGAGAAGAAATGTGGAAGGAGGTTTCTGAGTTCATGATTAGGGAATGACAGGAAAGAACTCAAGGCAACGGGAGATTTCAGTGTAGCCAGAGGAAGAGGCAATGAAAGGATGATCCTAGTCTGTTTCCATGATGTTGAATGGAGACACATTACAACTTGCTGGAACTGTGGAGGAACTGAGCCACAGTTTGTCCCTGCTTTTTGCTTTTCAGTGGTAAAAGAGAACATGCTTCCTGGTAACTCATTCTTACTTGCTCGCCAGCAATGAGAAAGGAATGTCAGCTTTGTATGGTTTATTTTTGTAAGCTGTTACCTCTCTAGCTGTTCTGAGTAACATTATTATTTTATAACACTGATCACAGGGGAACTGTTTTCTAATTTAAAACACTAAAAACTGTTGATAAGGTACTGTATGTTTAGCAGTTCTTGTAGCTAGTTATTGTGAGGGGGTTGGTTTATTTTTCACAATTTTGTTAATTCAGAGCAAAGATTAAAGTGTTTAGTTCAGTTTACCACAACTTCTAAAAGTTACAATGTCATACTAACTCTGTTCCTTGTTGAAAGTTCCGAAAAAAAGTATTGCATGGAGTCATGAATTAAACTTGAAACACATCCAATTTTCAGAGCTGAACTACTTTCACAGCTTATAGAGGCTGTTTACTCTACTCATATGGTTTCATGTTTACTTGAGCTGGTGATCTTTAATACAAGCAGTCACACCCATTATAAATTTTAATTTTACTACTTTCATTATGAAACATACCTACTTTGTAAGGTGTCTTTCCTTAATAAAATAAAATAGGGAGAATTTAACATAAATAATTTTTCTAACTATTCTGTTCCAGATGAGAGTCTCTTCGCTGAGTAGGATGCCTATTAAATCACTTGAGGAAATCAGGCAGATGTTCCAGAAGTTTTCAGTCTGGAGACTAAATTCTTCCCCACTTCCAAGTGTAAAGGAGTCATCATCTGAAAGCCCCAATAGTTTTGTGAGAAAGCTGTCTGTTTTTAGGATGAAACTGGCTTCACCTGCTTCAGATGGAGCTGCTCAAAGGGTTTCTGAACCTCAGAATACTGACAGCCCAGAAGATTCTCAGGTGCCAGGAGAACTACATCTGGTGAATGTAGCTGCTGGTGGTGAATGCAACCATGCTGTGTCATCTACTGAATTATCTCCCATACCAAAACTATGTTATGAAGCTGAGAGTCCAGACGAAGCTGCCTTGGTTCATGCTGCTAGGGCTTATAAATGTGTTTTACAGTCTAGGACTCCAGATCAAGTAACTGTGGACTTTGCAGGTCGGGGGTCTTTAACGTTTCAGCTTTTGCATATCCTGCCTTTTGATTCACTGCGGAAAAGGATGTCAGTGGTGATTCGGCATCCAGTCTCCAACAAAGTGGTGGTGTATACAAAAGGTGCAGACTCAGTCATGATGGATTTGCTGAGAACTGCATCTGAAGGTATCTACAGAACTTGTAATTCTTTGTTTGCCCTTATCATTCTTTAATGATAAGTTTTAACATTTTGTTACTTTAAGAATTCATTTAGGCCTTCAAAATTTTCCACTAAATTTAGCCTAAACATCATGTTTGATTTGCTTACTCTTCTTTTTGTGTGATAGTACATACTAATAATTTTGAAATTGAAGAGAGGATTAAAGAGAGAACTCAGCAGCATTTGGATGACTATGCCAGAAGAGGACTGCGCACTCTGTGTATTGCTAAGAAGGTATTTCTTTTAATATATATTTTGAAGAATGTTTTCAGTCTGTGACCAGCCTCAGTGGTATCACCAATGGAGAAAACATCATCTAAATCTAAATCTTCTAAACAGATTCTTCTAGTTCCACATTTCGTTTGTCCTGATGTTCTTTTAGGAGGAATTTGTAAGAAAACCGAGATCAGTTCCTGATATCCATTAATTGCCATTGTTGTTGGTTTAGGATGCCAAACATCTTAGCATCCTCATTTTAAAACAAGGATGGTCAAATAGCCAGATTTTTCTTTAGGAGTCATAAGCATGTCTCCTTGTGTGAATTTTACCCTGAGTGGAATTCCAGACACAGAAAACAGATTTTCACACCTGTTTCATTGGGTTTCACGAACAATTTGCAGTGTTACAAGCTGTGGATGCACAACTGAAGTGATGTTTTGAGATTCCATTTTAAATTAAAAGCTGCTTGGAAACAGAATTCCATAGGGGTTGAAACAGGTGAAAAGCCTCTTTACAAAGCTTTATGTAAAGTGGGGGTGCAGGCTGTGTGGCTGTGCCAGCTGTGCAGTGGCTCTGTGGCACTGTCAGTGCTGCAGGTGAGCAGCAGTAGGGAGAGTGCATTGTGCCCATGGCCCTGCCTGTCTTCCATCCGAGTGGAAATCTGTCAGGCAGCCCCAGGAGCCTGCAGGGTGCCAATGAATAGCCTAGCGGCATAATCTAATACTCTGAACATTGTACTAAATCCATGGGCATTCCTGAGCATGTAAGCAAGGTGCTGCCAGGGGCTGCACTTGTAGGTTCTGGACGTGGGCAGCAGAAGTAACCACAAGAACTCTTATGATATACTGTTGAAAACCCAGTATAGATACATGCCGTATGTTTTCCCTCCCTGTGCAGGTGATGAGTGATGCAGAATATGCAGAGTGGTTAAATCATCGTTTTTTAGCAGAAACCAGCATTGACAATAGGGAGGACCTGCTGCTTGAATCTGCCATGAGGCTTGAGACCAAACTAACTTTGCTTGGTAGGTAGAAAATACTGTAACTCCCAGGAACATGCCTATGATGTTCATACTTGGAATTTGCTTGCAGAGAGCTGTGCTAATCTCAATCCGTGTAACACATAGCTTTCTAAAGATTTAGAATTTATCAAAACTCCTGAATTTTCATAAATCTCACGGGTAAGTTTGTAGTAGTAAAGCACACTGGAGACAGATGATGCTCTTGTTGTTTGTAAAAATCTACTATTTTTTGTGGGGTTTTTATTGTTATTATTGGGTATTTTTCTGTCTTCACTAGAGTTTTTAAATGTCATTATAACAAGCACATGAAATGATAGTAACAAGTCACTTATTTGCCAGAGATACCCCACTTCTGTGCATATTTTCTATCACTGTTATATTCATGGCGCAGCAGGTGTGCTTGTGCTGTGTTCTCCTGTAATAACAGAAGAGAAAAGAAGCTGCATGCTTCTTCAGGAACCATTCCTCTGAAGGTCATTCAGCTGTGCAGAAATGAAGCAAAAAATATTTGCTGTAGGTGTGTGACAGGTAAACTGCAGGCAGTCTGGGATAATCATTTTAGAGAACTACCCAGCAAATAACATTTGGAAAACAAAGTGCGAAGATCTGACTGTGGTGGTAAAGACATCTCATGCTAGAAGCTGAAGAGAGAGAGATTGTGTTGTGTAAAGATTGCTCTTTCCCTCATTTTGTGTCATATCTGCTTAGTGCAAATGCCATAAACCAACCTAGATACTAAAGGAATTCTGGGATTACTGGCTCCAGTTTCTGGAGAGAAGCCAGAGCAGTGCTGCAAACTGATTCTTTTTTAAGGATATACAGGTACCCTTTGCCACTAAAGCCAACAGAAAGAAGTCAAGCTGCTTTGGAGACCTGCTGTCTTGCAGGCTTATGTCTCCGGTGTGACAATAAGCAATATGAGTTGGCCCTAATATTAAATGGAAGCAAAAATATGGAGGTTAAATTACTTCAAACTGCCAGGGTGCTTGCTTTCAGGAATTTCCAAGCATGTCATGGTAGCATGTCTGTTTTGGGGTGAGGGTACAGACAGAGAACTAGCTCATCCTGTCACTCTTGGAGCATTCTGGTTTTGGAAATACAGCAGCACTAATCTTTCTGCTTGTTTAAATCAAGGTGCCACTGGCATTGAAGATCGCCTGCAGGAGGGTGTTCCAGACACAATACAGGCATTACGGAAAGCTGGAATAAAAATATGGATGTTGACAGGTGACAAGAGAGAGACAGCTGTCAACATTGCCTATGCTTGTAAACTGCTGGAACCCGAGGACAGAATCTTCACTCTTAAATCACAGAGTAGGGTGAGTAGAAAAGTAGATTTTCTTCTACGCTGAAAAATTCAATAAGGCTATTTATTCCACAGGACAATACAGAAAAGCAAATGTTGTTTGCTAAGGAAACCAAAGAACATTTGCTTTTCTGGTATTGTTCTTCCTTGTGGGTAAAATATGAACTCCTTTCTATGTATGTAACATATGTTTCGTTATATACAGTCCCTAGATTATGATTAATTATTTTAATTGAATAAACTTCTTTATTTCTCTCTGTGATAAGCTAAGGAGTTGACGTGGCCTCAGGTTTAGAGGATTGTTCTTGTTATTTTTTCTTTTTTCTCTGCTTATATGTATCTTAAGAAATACAATTTGTATATGCCATAAAAGATAGTGTGGCAACAGTAACTGTGGGGAAATTAAAGTGGAAAAAGAAAGGACTTTTAGTCTAATTGTCCAATTTTAGTCCAACTTGGAGTTGGATTTGTGCCAACACTTTTCCTTTTGCTCTGCTGGGAAATTAGTGTCTTACTTGACAGTGAGAAAGAACTAAGCCCCTTTTGCAGAAGTGCTCTTACTCCCTCTGACTAAGCTTAGAAATAAAAACCAGGATTTGATACTGTTGCATTTCAAAGTAAAATGCTGAGAAGACTTGGGAAGATGTAGTTTCTTCTGTGTTGCATGTGCTTTACAAATATTGATACCACGAGCTCTTTGAGTATCTTATACTGATTCTGATAAGGTAAAACATTCCACAAGGCTAGTTCTTCATTAATTAATGGCAGCTCACCTGTAATGTGATATGAGGTGCGCTTTTGGCTTTTTAAGCAAGACAAGAAAAACACAGACAGCAAAAGTTTTATCAAAGCTGTATTTATATTACAAGTTGCTTTTCCTGCTAGTCTGTGAAGGTTTTCTGGCTTGCATAGGTTTTTTTCTCTTCTCTTAATGCAATATTCAAGCAAATCTGCTTAAGCAAAGTTCATCACAGACACTTTTATTAACAAGTCTTCATCCTTTGTGATTTTAAAGAGGTATTCAGCCTCATATCTGAGCCTTTCAAGATAAATGCTATACAAGGACAGCATTTTACCTTTTCCCCATATGTATTTTATGAATTGAAAAGGGAGACAGAGTACAAATAGTATTTCATAAGGTACTTTTCTCTTGTCTTTAATTAGGAAGCCTGTGCCTTGGTAATGAGCAAAATTTTAGAAGGCATCCAGAAGAATGCTTCTGTCAAAAAAAAAAACAGTGAGAAACTTGGAAATGTCTCTGCAAGTCTCTCCCCCCAAGCTCAAGGATTCAGTGCAGGCCTGGTTATTGATGGAAAGACTTTAGAACATGTCCTTCATGACAGCCTACAGAATATTTTCTTGGAACTCACAGAAAAATGTCGGGCTGTAGTCTGTTGCCAAGCCACACCACTGCAGAAGAGTGTCCTGGTCAAACTGGTACGAAGTAAGCTAAAGGCAATGACATTAGCTGTAGGTGAGTCTTGTGGTTATCCTCCTTTCTCTGAAAAGAAGCCAGTTTCTTCTCTCATGTATTTTGTTAATGTCTGTCACAAAATTTCTTTTATGAGCAAGATAACCCTTTGAATTGTAGTTGTCTCTGACATAAGATGATGTTTATCATCTGAAGTAGCAAATTTAGTCCATAAACTTATGTCACTATAAAGCAGTCAGAACAGCGTCAGTCATACCATTGTTATATAACATGCAAAGCAGCAAGTAAGAGCATTTTTCTTACCATCACAACCCCCCAAAATAAGGAGGCAGAGGGGAGATGACTGGCTGTGATTTAAAGCACACATATTTTCTGGTGCAGGATTGCCAGCTAAATTCTGACAAAAGGAACAGCTATTAACTATTTGGAGAACATAGCTCATGTTCAGCTGGGCCTTCCACTTACTAATCCTGTTTTCCTTAGTGTTTTTCAGTGTTGGCAATAAAAATGTATTTCTCTGAACTCTCTGGTGTTTGATATTTGTCTTTGCCTGCCACCTCCATAGCAATGTGATAGCCAGCAAAGCTAGTTTTGATTTTTCCTCTTTTCTCTGTAGGCGATGGTGCCAATGATGTCAGTATGATCCAGGTGGCTGACACTGGTGTGGGAATATCTGGCCAGGAAGGTATGCAGGTAGTGTATCCAAAGACAGCTGCAAATGAGTGTCAGGTTCCATTTTAAGTCAGTTCAGAGTGTACTCTAGAGACTCAATAGCTCCACAGTCTGTTCCCTTACATGGGCAAGACTTTACAGCTTGAGCCTCACACCCAGGCCTTAGCATTCCACCACCCAGGCCTCAGCACTCCACCAGGAGCAATCAGAAGCTGAATGCTGCAGGTCAAGCTCCAAACAACAGTTTGCTGCCTGTCAACGAGCTCCATATTACTCATGTTGTGCAGGGAAATGAGCAGCCTAAGTGTCAGTGTCAGTGATTTCTGCGCAGTGATTTATTGTGTGTTAATAATGATGACAGCCATATTCCTGCCTGTGCTGTGTTGGACTGATCTCTGTGTGTTAGTTGTAAAGTCTTGTATGGAAGAGGATATCTGAGTGAGGATAACCTGGCAAGCACTATGTATAAAAAATTACAAGAATTTCCAGCAATGAATAAGTTGCTTGGTTGGCAGTATCTGAAGCTTATCTTTAACAATTTGATTATATCCTTTTCTTCATGTGTGTTGCAGGCTGTGATGGCAAGTGACTTTGCAATCTCTCAGTTTAGACATCTCAGGAAGCTGCTGCTTGTCCATGGTCACTGGTGTTATACCAGACTTACCAACATGGTGCTTTACTTCTTCTACAAGAATGTGGTATGTAGCTGTCCCATTCCAGGGAAATTGCAGTTTACATATTTTTGAGCACTGGAAGGTTTAGTAAGGCTTTCTTTTCTTTTTTGTCTTGCTATTATGAATGGTTTCAAAAAGCATGTGTCAAACAGTTCTGTTTCCCATTTGCCTGCAGAGACCAGACTTATTTCTTGGACTAAATTTCCCAATCAAAAACATTATTTGATTTGATTGAACAGTGGGTGATGGGCATTACTAATATGGTGGCAGCATCACTGTTTCAGCAGGTCATGTCTGATTTTGAAATGTTTCCACAGATTACTTTAACCAGACCTAAGACCTACTGGTTTTTCTCTTGTTTTTAAAGCATTTGTCAATGGCTAAAATTTCATCGTGTCATCTTTGGCTTTTCAGACCTATGTGAACCTCCTGTTTTGGTACCAGTTTTTCTGCGGGTTTTCAGGCACATCAATGACTGACTACTGGATCTTGATTCTTTTCAATCTCCTTTTTACATCGGTGCCACCCATCATTTATGGTGTCTTGGACAAAGATGTATCTGCAGAGATACTCATGGAACTCCCACAGCTTTACACAACAAGCCAGAAATCTGTGGTAGGTTACAGAGTGCTTAGCCTGAAGCAAATTGAAATCGTCAGCATTTGTACCATTTATGTCTTTCTTTTATGCTTCATCTCAAACATTGTTTTAAATTACTTTCTCTATTAAGAAGTGTCTAGACCTGTGCAATATGTGCACAAACAAAAACCTATTTTCCAAACTATTTTTAGGCTCTTTTTAGTCATAGACCCAATCTTATCAGACATCTGGATGATAAAAGAAATTAAGGACTTCAGGTAAAACAATGTACTAGACAAACATTGTTACCAACACATTTATTTCATTCATTATGTCAGCTGTCAACATGCTTCCTCAAATTGCGATTTGTTTGAGCAAGATAAGGGCACTCTATATACTCTATATCTTTTCTTTGTCATATAAGAGTCTCAACTGCCAAAGAACCAGAGCAGATTAATTTCAAATAATCCTCAAAGAACTTCTGTCAGTCAGGGTACTGTTCACCTTACAGGTATGTTCTGAAATTTGCCTTCCCACCTGAAAACACTATACATCGTACCTGGTCTGTGATTAAATTCTGTCCAAACACTTAGCACAGAAAATCAAAGAGAGTGGGGGAGTAGGTTCTAAATCAAAATTACATAAATCAGTGGGGGTTTTCCTGATTTCTGCTTTACATAGTATGAATTCTAGCATAATTTTAAATTTATATTTCTAAAAATTTAATAATGGAAATAATATCTTTATTATAACAATTGAAGGCAGTGACATACTGAGCCTGAGACAAAATAGGTGTTAATAGTCCAGAGAGAGGAAACATTGACTATATGAGTCACCTAAAACTCAACATTTTCTTTATCATCAGATCCTACAATATCATCAGAAGGCATTTCTTTACCAAGAGGATGGTCATACACTGGAGCAGACTTCTTAGAGGTGTAGTCAATGCCCCAAGTCTGTCAGTGTTAAGGAGGCATTTGGACAATGCTCTAATAATGTTGGTCAGACCTAAGTGGTCAGGCATTTGAACCAGATAATCCTTCCCAACTGAAATATTTTATTCTGTTCTATTCCACTCTGTTCTAACAAGTACTACTAAAAAAAAAAAAAAAAAGATACAACATGTTGTGTACTGGTGTTGTCTCATTTATTATAACCTGGAAGAAGTTTGGGTCTGGACTAGAAGGGAAAGAAGGTCATACAGTGAATGGACAATTTGTTTTGCTTGTTTGTGGACTTCTACATTTCTTTTTATATATCCTTAAATATTCCATGTTTTTTGGTTTACAGTATTTTTGAAAAACAAAGTGCTCTTTTGGTACCAATCCAAATCTCTGTAAATTGGCTTGAGTAGGTCTGTGCTTTGTCAGTCAGAGACTTTTGATCAAGTAAGTGTTGTAAGGCCTCATGATTTGTTTTGATCTTCAGGATATGTACAATACAGTGATCTGAGCTGAGATGAAAGTTTTGAAGCAACATAATCAGAATTACTGCATTACATAATATATCTATTTCTTTCCCTTTTTATTTCCTTATCTTCTGTTAGTGTTTTTGTCTTTTGTCCATCTATCATTCCTTGCTCTGTAGTTGGAGTTGTTATAATTTCCTTTCTTGCATGGAAGCACACGGAAATATTTGCTTGGAATTAAATACAGTATCAAAGAAACAGAAATGCTTTAAAAGATGCAATAAGATGCAATATCACAATATTGCACCATGACATCACAAGTGTACACCTTTGTATAAATTATAAAAAATAATGGAACAGTAAATGGGATTCATCTTCAGTAGTTGAAAGCACTTTCCTGAAAGGCAAGTAAATTTCCCACATCACCTCCAGACAGCAGTTCCGTTCTTGAAAGGGCTGAAATGTCTCTCTGGAAAAACCCATCTCTCCACTAATCGTAGAGGACGTCTTGGATCATTGGGCTTCTCATCTCTGTGTCTCACTTCAATGCCTGAAGGAATGGGATATAGCTGAGCCAGAGCATAGGCAACTATTATTTCCTAGGTGGTTAATCTGTCATAGCAGCTTGCTGCTACTGAGGGAGGAAGTCTTATTCCCTTCTCCCTTCTTTTCTTCCTGTTCCCTCTTCATCCATATAGTTAAACTATTTTCCTTGTGCCAGCTGAATTGTCCCATCAGGTCCTCCCAGGAGCTGATTTAACTCACTAAAAGAGCAATGTTTTACTCTGTAATGGTGTGGTGTTTTGCACCACTTAATTAGTGGTTTGTCTGGAGTCTCTTCTGTTTTCACTCAGAACCAGGATTAAAGAACACACGAAGGAAATGGATTTTCTCATGTTCAGGCTTGGTTGTTTATTAAATCTTATCTAAAGTACAGAAAGTTCAGCAACGCTTCTAGCCACCAGCTCAAAGCGAGCAAAATGGAGATGAATGCAGCTAGCTACAAGGTCTCTTAAAGCTAAACAGTCCAATAGAGAAATAACACCTGTATTATTTATACTTTAAACCCAATAGCCAAATTCCCATGACCCTCAGTGTGGCACTAACTGTCCAACCAGAAACTGCTACCTGAAACCACAAAGGAGGAAGGACCGAAAGAGACACTACCCAGAATCCTTCATCTTGTCCCATACCTATTACTATATTATAAAAACCTCCAATTTAAAACCCTTCACCATTTGAAAGCACACACTTCTATTTAACTACACACCTGTGGTTTTAACTTAAATCACTCAAATTTGGAAGCTTTCTCCAAGGCCTCAGGTCAAAAGCAGTGTTCCCCAGGGGGTCAGTGCCAGAAAGCACAGAAAGGTCAAAAAAACCAGGTTTCTGGGATCCAACATTATTCCAGCAGAAAAGTGAGTTGATTTCTCACATCTAATGAGTTAAATTAGCTCACTGAGCAGTCCCATCCACACAGAGGAGTCAAACAGCACACATAACAAAAAGGGATGGAGATGGAAGAAGGTGGGACTTGGTATTCAGCAATGCTGAGCTGCAGGGTACTTCCCTGTCCATCAGCCCCCTCCCCTCCTTAGGACTCAGTTAGCTGAGGCTCTGGTACATCCATTCTAATAGGAACAGCTGCAAGATTCAGAGTTCTCAGAGCTGGCTACTGATTTAAATACTAACAGCTATACGTGTGGAGGGAAATCTTTGTTCTAGTAACTATATGATGCCTTTTTCACTTGGAAACTAACTGGAATTACTTCTGCAGATAATCTTTCCCCAGGTCCAAATTAATGCTAGTTAAGAATGCAGCAATTTGTTCAATTTGTTTCAATGCCATTATGTTTTTCTCTTACAGGCTTACTTGCCTTCAGCTTTCTGGATAACCTTGCTGGATGCTTTTTACCAAAGTCTCGTTTGCTTTTTTGTGCCTTACTTTGTAAGTGCTGGCTACAAAATACATTTATACATTTTGACTTACTTAAAACCTAAGCAAATTAGAGAATATAACGAAGTATTTGATTTTTACTTCCTTGTATATGAATGTATACTAAGAACATCATCATTAGAACAGAACTGAACTGTGTGTGTGCAAATATGTATGGTATTGAAGTTACTCATGTCACTTTATATTAGGACTATATGTAAAGAATATTTAATGCTGACCACTCTCTTCCTTTACAGACTTACTGTGGCTCAGACATAGACATTTTTTCCTTTGGAAACCCCATAAACACAGCAGCACTCTTCATAATGCTGTTTCACCTTCTCATTGAGTGCAAGTCTGTGGTGAGTACTTTGTTTCCCAAAGAGTATATTCCTTACAGAGTATGTGCATACAGCTTTCAGTAAAATTACAGGGAAGAAAGGACTTCATATACAGAAGAAAATTAAGTATAAAAGATTCAAACCCTAAATATTATACTTATATGACCATGTGAGCTCTCCTAATGCACCTGTCATTGGAACCAATAAAAATATGACTAAAATTAATGAAACTTGGCCTCAGAATTATTTGTAAATAGTGAAATGATCCTGCTTCCTTTTAAAGTAGGGTGATTTGGGGGATATTGGTTCCGTTTTGGAAATGCTAAAATCTGCCAGTGATCTGCTGAAACTTCCTTAGTTCACAAAGTCTGCATCACAAAGACAATAGTGTAAATTGCTGATTTTGAATGCTTGGAATTGATCTTCTCTGTGGCCAGGATAAACAACTCAGATGTATTTTGATGTCAGAATTGGAAAACCGATATGTTAAGAAACATTATTTCAGTTTTTAAGTCTGCACAAGCTAAAGCATTAGCATTTAGCATTTACCTTGGATAAATTTAGAGCACTTACAAGGGTCATATTTGGGATTTTTGCATAATTTTAAAGAAAATACAATAATGGGTACAGTAGAAGGACTCTTAATAATGGGTTTTGTTTTTTCTTTGACTTTTTAAAGGTATTTTTTAGGGTTGTTTTATAGTGGATGAAATGTCAAGTTGTGGTTCAGTCTTTTCACTGTTCTTTTGGGAGTATAAAAGCCATAATTACAATGTCTTTATTAAGAACATATGTATAGCATGCGTGTTCACGCTCTGATTAGAGAACTTTACTTAAATGTGTTTTGTTTGGAATTTTTTAATGTTGGCAAGCTGTCAGATCAGTGACAATGTTGTTTTCTCAGCAGCTGTTATAGCCATTTAGGTGTAAAATTGTAGAAAACTCCAGTGTAGAAAGGTAACCAACGTTTCAAGCCAGATACATAAGGATGTTGTCATGTGAAGATCTCACCTCCATTTGCTTGAGAAAGCTTTCTATGCTGCCAGTGGATGAGGTGGTAATCTGAGGCAAATGTCTTTCACAAAAGAATGAAAAGCTATGAATTTATGAGAATTTTAAAAATTAAATGTCTGGAACATCTATATACTGTAGAAAGAAGGCTCCATTCTTTCTGGACTGTATTGTATGAAATTAGGAGTATTATCTGAACAGATGTATCCTCTGTTACATTCAACAGCTGCCCTTGGAGGAAAAGGGTGCACTTTCATGCAAATACAGATGTAACAAACTTTCTGGTTTACAGCTTAAATCTTAATTCTTTCCTTTTCTGAATTGCAGACATGGATACATACAGTAGCTATAGTTGGCAGCATCCTGTTTTACTTTGTGTTCACTCTGGCTGTTGGAGCAACCTGCAAAACCCACAACACACGATCAGATTTCTACTGGATCATGGAAGAGCACATGACAGACCCAGTATTTTACTTAGTTTGTGTCCTAACTACTTGCATTGCTCTGCTACCCAGGTGAGTTTCTGTTTTATAATTGTAGATTGCTGCTGTTACCAAAATTAGTTTTCTGTGAGTCAGTGATGTTACAAATCTCTGGGTAGAGGTCTTTCCCTGCTAGCATCCCCCAATAAAAATGAAAATTTCATGATTCTACTGGACAAAGCTATGTGAGGACAACTTTTTAGTACCATTTGGTTCTCCAAGTAAATTTCAGTAATAAAAAAATTTCTTTTGTGATTTATATAATACTAAATACTGTATTTGGAGGGTAAAGAAAAACTAATTTTTGTAATCACAGTTCATAATTTATATACAAATCAGTTAAATTAGTGAACAAAGTTGGGCATGTTCTATATATAGACAAAGAAATAATGTGCTTAGTCTGTAAAATTATTTTATTTTTGTCATTTATAGCATGAATATGTACAAGAGTATTTAGAATGAAGAATGCATGTACAGGCTTCTTTGTGGGGTGGAAGTATGCTGACTAGACTCACAAGGGGTCTTGATATTTTTTTGTCTCACTGAAGTTCAAGTTCAATAATTCATTCACCCTGGAAGGGCAGTAGTATTGGATGGAGGTGGAAGACTCCAGTATGCTGAACAGGGACCCTGAGTGAGCCAACAAAGCAAAACAAACCATGTGAAAAGCAGTGAAAGAGACTTCATCAAACCCTCTGTTTAGCTTTCTTTAGTAGCCACAGCTATCTTCAGTTCACTGAGTGTGAACTCAAGTCTGTAGCCTACTAGTGAAATGTCTCCAGTGCTAATTACTCATTCTTTTGTGTTATGTTCTCTTTCTTTCCCTCTTACATAATTTCAGAAAGAATTAGACTTGAAATTGAATTGCACAGATACTGAGAAGAGTTGAGGGGAATAAGTGCTGTTTCCTGCTCATCTGATGTAATTTTATATCATTAGACACAATCTGAGCGTACTTTCTGGATCAAGTGCAGTAGTACAGGCTCCATGAGTTATCAGTCCCACCAGCAGGAAAGCTGGCAGAGCCATGCTTGTAGATGCCTGCAGTGGCCACCAATATTCAGTCCTGTTTGAACATGTCTGATCTGTGTCTTAAGCATGTCATCAAGAGTTTTACTGCACTCACTGGGGATCATGACTGATCTGATCTGACTGATGGCTTTGGTTCACACCTCAGCAGAAAGACAAAGTGTGAGGTGCAAGAAACATGTGTCCTCTTCCCATTCTGTTCCTGCTCTCAGCTTGTTTCAGGTGGTGACAGTAGAACCTTTTCTTTCCATCTCCCCTACATGACAAATTAATAGATAAAGGCTGTTCTGGGACCTTTTGGTTGGGCTGTAGAGAGCCAAGGAAGGATAAAAGTTTCGGGTTGGTGACTGCTTCCAATATGTGGCTGTTCAATTTTGAAGACAACAGTAGTTTTCGTGGTGAATTAAAGGCAAACTATTTAGAAATTCCTCAAGTAATATGTACTCTCCCTGTGCCAATACCTCAGAAGATTTATAGCTGTTGTGGCTAATTTCAGCTTTTCTACTAGAGTGATTTGAAGCAGAAGTGCCTGTTATGGGACTACTGCTGTCACATGTATGTATTTTCCCATGTTTGTTTCTGATATGATCCTTTGTATGGTGCTGAAAAGCCCCCACTCAGGGGCATTGTGAAGCTGGGGGGGTCCTCTGCAGCTTCTAGTATGAGTGAAGTTGGGGCTTTCACTGCAGGTTTAAAGGAGAAGTTCTCTGATGGAGGGACAGATGTTGGATGCCCTGTTGACTGAAAATTCACTGCAAAAATCTGTGATTAAATCCAGCCTAAGTTGCCAGTTAAGTCAGCTCTAATATCACAGAATTACAGAATGGCCTGGGTTGGAAGAGACCTTAAAGATCATCTAATTCCAGTCCAGGAACTAGGCATCAGGGTTACTGAAATGGTGTTTGGTTTCCTTTAGTTATTGGAAATATGTTGGCTTTTCTTTTAAACAGCTTCTTTGTAACTATGTTTATTTTGTAGATATTTGATAAGAGTTCTCCAAGGAACATTGTTTCCATCTCCAGTGTTGAGAGCCAAGTACCTTGTCAGACTGTCCCATGAGGAGCAGAGGAAAGCAATTAAGAGATGGAAAGATGAGTGCAATGTGAATGATAGAGTGGAGCTCCAACCCACTTCTGTGCCTTCGAGCTCAGCTGCAGGTGCTGTATCGAAGGAAGAAAGCACTGACAGTGTTGGCTAGCATCTAAAACACCTTTACAGACCTGTTCAAGAGATGGGTTAGTAAAGAACACCTCTTTCTTACCAGACATTCAGGATGAGTCTGGGAGTACAAGTGGCTTGAACTCTGTAAAGACTGAATTTATCAAAGGAAACTAATACATTTGCATTTGGTGGTAATAGTTCATGTGCCAAAGTCTGTGTGTGTGTGTTTCTGAAAAGGCCAGCAGTGCTGTATCTCTAGCACACAAGGTAGTTTTGAATTCTGTATTGTGTGAAGAAGATGCTTTACTGTATTTTACAAAGTTGGAATGCTAGCTGGTTAAACACAGGAGTAATGACTGCTGATTTATGCCGTTCTGTGGTTTTATTTTCTTCAGCCAAGGCAGATGATGAACAGATTTCCTTAAAAGCTTTTTTGTTTATAAGACTTTTCCATAATTTATTAAGATGTTCAAGGTCTAAATGTCTGGATTATTTTTTATATTTCTTCACACAGTAGACTTTGCATACTGCTTATTTCTTGTATGCAACATTGCATAATGCCTTGTGGTATTATGGGCAGCACATTGCATGAACGTGGATTTGCAGAATGCAGTCCAGGTAAGTCAGCCTGCTCCCTTACACTGCAGTCCTAGAACCCTAGCATGCCCTGGGATTCACCACTTGCTGAAGTATGAAATAACCAACATGGCTGGGATGTGGTGTTACTGGTTGGCTTGTGTCAAGACTTTTAATTATATGTTGTAGTGTGTGTAGACAGTAATTTATATAACCACTGTGGTCTAGTTTGTTCACCAGGCTATTGCAGGGGTCATCTCACTGATGGACAAAACACCATTTTAACCATAAGAAAGAAACCCAAATGAGACTCATGTAACATGTCTTCCTCGCCTTCCTCTTCACATAAGGAGCAAATCCTAAGTGCAGCCTTTTGTTTTCCATGACTGTTCATCCTCCTGCTGTATCACTCCATTTTGACTCCATGTGTGATTTCATGTTATCTGCCACCAAATGGACTTCTTTCCCACCTCACTCAATTCAGATGCTGGCTGGCTGTCTTTTCTCTAAACTACCTCAAAATTGTCTGCCAGCAACAGTGAGGAGCTCCAATTTGTCTTCCCTTACAAATAGCAGCTTCTAGCTGATAACATCACTCTTCTTCACTCTCAGGTGTTTTTGCATTCCTCCAGGCTTTGATAATAATCAGCTTAAGTGTCTCTAAAGGCTGCTCAAAAGAAGGTATAGTGCATTGCATGTCTCATATTTGAGTGCTGTTGCTCATTTGTCTCCAAGATAGATGAGTCCTGGTCTCTGAGAGTTTCCCATGCTCACACACTGCACAAAAATTGGCTGAGGTGCATGTGGCAACTTCTAGATTCCAGACTCTAAAATACTGCCTCCTTTTTACATCCCAAAAAGTTACATGGGCAATTTAAAGAGAAACTTAGGAAATCTGTTTGTATTCACAGCACCTGTTGAAATAAACAGTTTCCTCAAATTGTAGTTGCTAATTAGTGCTGAGCCCATTTTTTTGGTTCTGTTACTTTCTAAATGTTTCTGCTTTAAAATTGCCAAGATTTGTATGTTTCTTTTTAGGCACCATGTTTTGGGCAAGGGCTCTGCTTTTTAATTGAACCATGAGCTTTCCACATCAATGATCAACATTACATATTCCACATCTTTTAAGATCTCTGAAAGAATTTAAACAAATGCTGTGAGGTCTGGACAGCTGCTGCTACATAGGGCAGATATTGAGGGCATGCTGAGTTCATTCAAATGCCGGTCACCACATGTTACCAAATGTTTAAAACAGCTCTGTGTTCAAAAGGTAGAATGTAATTAGGGTTGACTCTATCCCTAGTGTTAGTGAGGAGAAAAAGAGAAAATACACTTTTTGTTTAGCCTGCAGAAGCAAAGTAGTGGAAGGAGAAAATGATGACAGCCATTTCTGAATTTTTTTTTAAATTTGGTTCAACATATGACAAAATGTTTTTGGTAAGTTCTAACATAAAGATAGTGGAGAACTTTAAAGTGATGGTAGACATTCAAATTCCAAGAGATCGTGTTGGTTTGAGTTACTTTTTCAGATGTTTGGATGTAAAATCCTTCTTGCTGTTGGGGGACACCTTGCCATGGGCATATTCCGGGATTCCCAAGTGAAACATCTCAGCTTTCTTGACAAGAAATGGGAGCTGCAAGGTTGCAAAACAGTCAGCAGGTTGTGTAGGGAGACAAGCTGGTAGCACAGCAGAATCATACAGGAAGAGAGTTACTGGGATGAAGTGAAATCATCTACTCTGCTCCACAGCCCCAAGGCAGGCTCAGCTCCACCCTTGTCCTTCCTAGCAGATGTTATCCTGCTGTAAAGAGCCCCAGAGAAACAGGCAGTTCTCTCCTGCCCTCAGAGTCGAATATTGGTTTTGTTTTCATTATCTGACCTGAATGTTTCTTCTGCACTTTAAATCCATGGCTTCTCTGCACTTGTTGCCACTGAGAGGAGAGTGATCCATATTTTACAAGTTTCTAACTCTACAGCTGGGGTATGCTGAACTTTCTTGGGGGAGCCCTGGCACTTCCAGTGACGTGAGGGAGTGCAGGCCTCAGCTCTGTCCCCCCGTCACTGTGAAAAAGTTTGGGAACAACACCAGCTTGTGACCTGCCTCTGCTGCAGAAGCAGAACCTACCAGCACATTTGCAAGGTAAATGATGATTTAGTATCAGGAGTCTGCATTTTCTTCATACAAAACCTGTAAGTATTCAGAGTAGGATCTTCCAAACCCTTCTGACTAAACCATGGCATCAAAATGACCAAGAAGAAACATGAGTGGGAGTCACCTGTTAGACCTGAGACCAGCTGCATGGTACCTCTTGGGACATCTAAATTGCTATTACATGACTCTTTACAAGCCTCATCACTCCATTACTCACAACTTAGTGCGGTGAGGCTTTCCGGACACCGTTCCTCTCCACTGAGATTGTAAGTGCTTTTGTACCACTTGGAGTGGTGGGAAATAACACCTCTGTGTGTGTATGTATGTGTGTATTGGTACTCCATATTGCTTAAAACGGTACTCTACAGGCTGTGTTCTAATTAGAGTATTTTGACAAGCAATCTGGGTCATAATCTAAGTTACCTGTTGGGTAAAACTTGCTTTGGGAGTTAGGGTTTTTTTTTGTTGTTGGTTAGTTTTTTTGGTGTGGTGGTTTTGGGGCTGGGTTTTTTGGGTTTTTGTGGTGGACAAACAAAAGAAATACCTGAGAGCATTTGCTGTGATTACATGCTGTTTTACTGAAGGGGAGATAAGGATAGTGAGTCTTCAATACAAGCTTCAAAATATTAATTGGCCATAAGTAAAGTAGTGCTAAATGAAGGGCAGAAGCAAATTGCACTCCCTGTGCTTCTCAACAGTTCAGTGTTCCCTTTATTATTTTTTTAGCACTGAAAACAGCACAGTCATCTGTGAACATAAACATGCTCAGATTGCAGATTTGATTGCAGCTTTAGTTTTTCAGATTTCTAAGTCCAGAGTAGTTGTTGGCAGCAGTATTCATGGTAATATTCTGTATTGGAAGCATACACACAGAAGAAACTAAAAGCTGTACAGTGGTAGTAGTGCCAGAATCTCCACAAATGTTGCAGTGCTAACAGAGCTGCTAAAACGTCAGCTAAGGATTCAAAAATGCCTTTTGAAGGCTATTTTTAGGTCATTATTGCTAAAGTTATAACTTAATACCTCCATAGTATCGTTCAGTTTCTCTAAAAATTAAAACACATTTTCAACAGAGAAGTTATTTGGAAAATGATTGTAAATTTTTATTAGTACAACTAGAAAGAAATGCATTGGCTTGACTGAGTGGCATTGCTTCCATTTGGAGATACAGCTGTGGTAGAAGCAAAACCGACAAATGTTACCTTACAATGAAGCTACACCTGTGAGACAAACAGCATAATTGTGATCATAGCCATTATGTCAGCACACAGGAAAAGGTTTGATGCAGTGGAAGGAGGAGCATGTTTGCCTATTTCATGTGCACACATTAAAAAAACAGTATAAAAATACATGTATAAAATTACAAATTTCCTCTTTACATGGAATGTTGTGTCAGACACAGTCGTGGGAAAGGATAAGACCCAAGCCATTTGGGATGGGGTTCAGCCTGGAATTTCTTCAGACCAGTCCCATATTGGATGGGACTGTTTAAGCAGGACTCTCCCTCATTTCCTGGGAGAGACTGCTTGGAAACTGGTGGTAAGCCACATCCAGTTAATTAAAATGTGTAGTTATAGGTTATCATTGGGTAATGCTAATATCTACGTGAATGATTTTATGCACTTCGGTGCTTTAAAAAATTCAAAGCTCCTAACCACCATATCTGATGGAGAGAAGCCAGGCTGGGTTGTTCATTCTGCAGCAGCACCTCTTTGGAAAACAGACCTGGCCAGCTGGCTCTAACAACCACTAGCCAACCTCCTCCTCAGGGTACTCTGATAACCAGCTCCAGGACTCAGAGCTTTTCTGCCCTACAGCCACAGAGATCCCAGCCCCAGAGGAATGCTGAAATTAAGACTGGGAGCTCCAGCCTCCATATCTTTGAGGCAAGGGCATCAATAACCTGCTTCAGCTGTAATCTACTTGCACTAGATAAACATGGTCACAGCTGCTTTCTCTCATTTATAGCTGGGGGAAGAAGAGTATTTAAGTGTTATAGCTTTAATATATTAATTGTTTTTAAAAACCCAACAATCAAACCTAGCAAAGCCTCAAAGAGTTTTCTTTCTGAGCATGAAACAGTGATTCAATCACTTAAATAGTTTCAGAATCCGTAACATAAATATTGAGTATTTATTAATATTCATGTCTACAGTGCAGTTTAGAGTGACTAATGTTCTAATGTTAGCCATGTTTAAAGAGACAATACGGAGATAAGAGATAAACCTTCATGAAAGCAATAGATCTATGCAGATGAGTTGCAACATCATCAATAGTACCCGAAATGTCCATGTGTTGGGTTTTTCAATGCATGTTTCCACATGCAGCAGTCATGCTATTGGCAAGGCCCTACCATGCTGTCATGGGGCCATGCTAGAGGTAGCAGAGAGGGTTACTCTGTGCCTTAGGCTGGATTCACAGGGGGCTAGGCACAGCACTGAAAACACACATTTTAAATGCATTGTTTCCCAGTGGACTTTATCATTTAATCCTCAGATTCCTGACTCGTCCTATTCTGGCCTCCTAAAAGCTGACAGCCTGAGCAGGACATCATCTACAGCAGTTGATAGGACACACTTTCCCTCTAGCACCATAAATATGTGCCAAACTCCATCATCATTTTTTCCAACCAGATTCTCTTGGAGTTAAGCACAGAGTGCTCCACATCTGACTACCAAGCACACAAGCTGGACTGCTTGAGCCTCTGCTGGTGAAGTTGGTTTACTTTGCTTCTCGTATTTCTAATACTCATTTGAACAGAAGCTGGAATTCCAAGCCTTCTATCACTCATTTTCTTTCTGCTTGCTTCTTTTTCCCAAATGTTTTATCTTGCTAGTCAAAACTAAACTTTAAATGCAAGGTACAAGAAGAGACCTATAAAAATTAACCAGTTCCCCAATATTTGGGACAGTGCCCACATTGCATCTTTTGCATTTTAAATCTGCATTTTCCATCTCTCACAAGATGTCCAAACTAGGTTACTCTAGGAGGAGAAACCAGTGGTATTGCCAACCCTCTTATGTTTTTAGAGGGCTGGAGATGGTCAGTGCATGCTTTGTGTGCTGAACACATTATACAAAGGGAGGAGGAAAGCCAAAGGAGGGCACAGGTTTGATAAATGCACTGATCAGTATAGTGCTGCTGAGACATGGGTGTTTTCCTGGACACATTAGGACATTGGAAGCTTCAGAAGATTAAGTGCTAGAGGCTGTCCAAAGAGCCTGAACAATAAAGTTTTGGTCTCCACTGGTAGTTATGTGTCTGTTGGCCTACTGGTTCCTTCATTACCCCAAAGAGATGCCCAAGCTGGCTCTGGGAACAGAATCTGTGGAATCAGGACAGTACAGGGTTATGCCCATGCAAATTAACCACCCAGAGAGATAAAATGCATTAGCTCAGGCATGCCAGATGCATATGGCCACACACCTTTGGAAACCTGCACGTGTGCTTTGATGTGTCCTCTGCCACATGGATGTACAAACCCATCACTATCTTCCACACCCTCCAGCATGTGGTATGGCCCTGTTGAGAGCTGTCCTTGTGAAGGTATGTCCTGCAGTGCCACATGAATATACAAAATTCCTTCCTCATCACATGAAGTGAGTGAAAATGCATGTGCTACTAATTGAATAGTATTAAAATAGGCTATTTTAAAAATTTTTTCTAGTCTGTGCTACTGCTTAGTTTTAACAGCTGAAAGGCAGAAAGTGGTTGCTTCTTTTCTTTTAAGCTTTTTGCAGTGTTTGGAATAGCACCACAACACAGTTAAAAGAAAAGTCAAAAGGATTATTAATTCTACCACACAGTATATTCAGGATCAGAGGATTGACCGATAACATACACTGCATATTCCATAGCTCCACAACAAGAATAGATAGAGCTTGAAACTCCTTTTTACAGAGTTACTGGACTGCAAAACCTTCAGTGTTGAAGGGCTGATTCCTTTTTTCTTTTGTCCGTCAGCACAAGTCTTACCATCTGGAGTTAGTTTAGCAGAAAGGTGTGGATGTATATTTGTCTTTCAATCCACTCAATAAAATGTGACACGTTACTGTAAACTCCAGGTCCCAAAACCTTGGAAAAGCAGACGGAGCCCCAAGATGTTAAACCAAACAAAGTCCAGCGCCCTGCAGTATGCTCGCACACAAGTGGTCCTCCACTGTCACCCTGCAACAGGAAAGTTTGAAACAGTCTATTATACACGTGGTTAGCACTCATGGTTAAAGCTATCTCACAGTTCCTACAGCCATTTGCCTTTAGCAAATAACTCAGCTGTAAAAACCAGCTGCTCTGCTGAATTGTGTAGCTACACACAGCATTACCAGTGTTTATTACCCATTACCTTTATACAAAAAATTACCTGCAAAAGGCTTATACAAACTAAAAATTTAACTAGTACAGATAAACCCTAGAGTCTTCAAGCAGCATTTCATTATCATGAAGTTGTTTACACCAATATTAACAATAATAGTAATAATAGAGGTTGGGTTAAAATATGTAAATAGACAGTTGTCATTCCTAGAATAGATAAAGTATACTACACCTAATTAACATCACAGTGATAGCGTTGAAAACAGGATGATTATATGCAGATGCTTTATTGAAGAACTCTGGGAATCACGGGTGCAGACCCAAATCTGACTCTGACATGGATCCGAGATGAACATGTTTTTATACCCTTTTCGTTATATAACTATGTATTAATTATTAAACCCATATTGTTCTATTGTATACTATATATATATTGATCTTATCCAAGCATGTATTCTTACAATTTTCATTAGGCCCCCCCAAATATTCTTTCTCATTATTCTTATTACGATTAAACAATAAACATATTCAATTACCAAACAATCGTTACATTTAACAATCATATCATTTATCATATGGTAAATACGCAGGTGTAGCTTCACATGATCTAGAAATTAACAAAGCTCAATATTCGTTCCAGGGCCTAGTTTGCTTTCCCAGGCCTACCAGACCCAATCTTCATTTCCACCTCCCTTGAATCTATTGTATGCAGTTCACATGATTTTTAGAAACATTTTAACCCTATGCTATCAACAGTACTTTGATTTCTAAAAGCAATTTTGTTTGTTGAAACTTTCTGTTTCTCCTTACAGAGAAGCCTACCATGCAAGAGTCCACGGTGCCAGATTCGTAGCCAGCACACAGCATCCTGCTGGTGATAATTTTCATGTCAAAATATGACTGGCATTGTTCTACAGAAATTATGCGAACCTCTCCTTCTTGAAGCTTGAAAGGCACTGAAAAACAGAACTGTTTACTATACACAAATTCACAAATATTTACCTATTATGACTCCATGAGGTACAACAAACATTTCCATTGGGATACACAATAAATATTGCTCTCTATATATGTATTAAACGAAAGAGCACTATGTGTTGCATTCTGGAGAAGGACTAAGCACATGGTGTGATATTTGCTGTTTATTGAGAATTTGCACTTTAACGTGATGCAATTGGTGACTTTTAAGACGGGGGCAGTAGTGGCTGGAAAATAGTAATGTGAGAGAGGTGGACAACTGGTTTGATTCACTGTTCCAGGGACCTCCCTGTTTCTTGGTGTCTGTCATGGTAAAACTTGGTAATAATCACAGTCATTTTAGTTATGTTTGGGTAAGGTTGACTTACAGAATGTACCAGGAAATCAGAATTTGAACCTGTCGAAATTACTGTAATATGTTCAAGAGGCAATAGAAGACTTCTTCCTAGTCTAAGCAACTGACAGCTCAAATTCTAATCAAAGTTGTTCAGCCTAGGGTATGCAGTACTAAATGCTATGTAGCCACAGTGGTTTTTTATGCTTCCTAGCATAAAACCTTTAAAATCAACACTGACCACATCAGAGAACAAAAAACATTTTCCATTTACCAGTGCTGCACAAAACATCTGTTGGAGTTTTTTTCTTGACATCATATAGAGATAATTTTAGATGGGCAGAGATGCTAGTAAACAGCTTACCTTTCATGTGTGCAATTTAATTTTTACCACATCTAATCCGAACACTACAATTGAAGTTCCACTGAAGCAATACGGAAAGGAAGATTTCCTTACCCAGTGTATGGAAAAGCCGTCCCTAATAATTATTATAATAATAGTAAAGGGAGAAACACAATGGCTAGTGCACTAGAAGTGTTGGGGCCAGGCTAATTTGCATACTATTAATGCAGAATCATTTTGCCCGAACCGTTATTTACATAACAGTTCTTGTCAAGGATTGTGGCAGCCCCAAAACAGGAAAACACACTAACATTCTGTTCAGAGGCACAAAAACAACACTTGTGATTACGGAATTAATTGTGTCATAAGTACAAAGTAATTCATGTTCTGCAGCCTGTAAGCCAGTGCTCCAGCTTTCACTGAGCTCAGAGTGTTTCCCCTGCTCTGATGATATGATACGTTTGCAATACCAATCTGAATGCAACTTAGATGGCTAAAATCATAGCTAATGTTCTTGATAGAAGTTTCCAGATCCTCAACATTTTTAAAAATCAAACCAGTGTCTAAGTAACTATTAAGGAGCATAAATTGCAGCTGCTGCTTGAAAAAGCTAGGCTGTAGTCACAGCTTGATCCCTTCAAGAGTAGTTACACTCTCCTAGTATTTACTAAGATCCAGTAATAGTATAAATGGGTAGAAGTTTGCAGTGGTATCACTTATTTGATTAACTCAGTAGAAGCTTCACATGTTTTTCAAAAGTCACAGAAATATTCATCTTACTTTTGTTGCCCATGTGCCCCCATCCTGTGATGTAGCAGTAGGTGTCTGGCTGGACCAGCTGGTCCTTGCTGGGCAAGCAGACAGGTCTTACATAGCTTGTCTCGTTGATATCCTCATCTAGTTCCACAATGCTGATATCATAGTCTACAACTGCTCTGTTGTAGCGTGGATGGAGGATGATGGTCCTCACCAGTCGGGTCTGCATGAAACTTGATGGATGATCAAGATTGCTAATCCCAAGCACTACTTTCCAGACAGCTGCATTTTCTCTCCTTTGAAAAAAAGAAAAAAAAAAAAGGTGAAATTTCAGTCAAGGTCTTTCTTTTAAGCTAAAATACTCAAGATATTTTTTCCTCCCTTTTTGCACTGCACTTTGCAAAGCATACAAATACTACAAGAAGAAAACAAATATTTATGCATTATTCCTTACAGCAAAGATCTGAGCAACAGAAGTCAACACCTTCCATGTCCTTCCTGCTTGTAATCAAACACATTAAAACCCACTCCATCAGGAGACATGTAATCATGCATTAGTTGCTGTATTAAAGGCTGCCAAAGTCATCCCTTGGATGCTTCCCAGCATTAGTTGCTCACATGCTCAGTGGTGGGCACACACAAAAATCACGGGGGTGAGAATATTGTTCAGTAGTCTGGTTACAGCAGTTGTGTCTCGCTGAAATCCCTAAGGAGTCTCAAAGAAGCGAATATATTGTGTAAATTAAATACTTTATGATAGCCATGGGAAAAGTCCCTTATTTATTCAGCATTCAGTCTGTGCCAAGTATACTTTCTATGCCTAAGATCAAAGGGTTACTTGGACTCTTAAATTTTTTGAGACTCTTTGGTAAACATACAAGACCACAAAGCAATGATACATATGATACAGGGGGGAACACTGAACTATCATCTGTTGAGACACATCAGAAAAGCCCAGATTTTATGAAAGGCTTCGAGGCTGTAATCTTTTGATCCTAACTGGTCGCAGGATGAGTTGTGGGTTCTTCGTGGTTTCTAATTAGTCTGTGATGCTAAAAAAGTAACCTTTTTTCACAACTGCTGGAAGACAAGTCCATGTAACTAAGCACCTTTCACAGGACAGAAGCTTATTCAAAGCAGTGTAAGTAAAAGCATGCAAAATTTCAGCTTTTTCACACGGTTCAACAGGATTGCAATTCCTATAATTTGTAAAGAGATTTGGTTGCTAAATCAAGACTACATTTATCTTAAGAGTTGGATGAAAATTCTGGCAGTTCAGACTATAATGATCATTTTAGCATCATGATCAATTAGTTGAGTTGTTCCATATGAGTTGTTCCATAAAGTTATGGAAATTAAGTGCTGAGAATATTCATAGACTATTGTGTATGTGTATGACCATTATAAAATAACATTGCCTAGAGAAATAAGCAGTCAGTCAGAATGCATTGTCCTACACATTAAAAAAAATCCTCAAATGTAATGCATTTCAAAATGATCTTGACAAAATTCTGGGGACTATGATAAGAAAACTCACAAACAACACAATGTATAATGCAGCTCTTTCTATTTATGTCCTCTACAAGTATTCATGGCTATTTGTATTATTTTTATGTGGTCTTCATGTTTTGTATTCCAAACTTCACATGAGTTTCACAAAATGGAGCATTTTGTATAAAGGACCAGAGCACTTTAAAATCTCTTTATGTTGTTGTTTTATCTGGTTGGTTTGGGAAACTTTTAAAATACTTTATGTATAAAAAAAAATTGTGACATCAAGTATGGTCTTGCTGATGATATATTAAGCTTACAAAAAAGTTCTTACAAATGAAGAATTTCAAGGCTTCTGGGTACATCCCCCCCAATCTATTCAGAAAGGCAGAAGATAAAAAAAGTTCACGTAACTTCTCAATCAGTTGTTAGACCAGAATATCTTAGTACTTTAAGGTCTTTTGAATATAAATGTCAAAGAAACTTTTAACAAATTATCCTCTGAGCTCACAGGGATATTATGCAGCTCTACACGAGGGGTAAATGAACATCTCCAAAATGCAGCGGCACTTTTTCTGCATTTGACAAAACTGGGACAATTTTTACTTTATAATGTGACAGCTGCTTTCCTTATCTTTCAGTAATGAGAGGAATCTTATCCAGCAAATTCAATAGCACTCCAGTATTGCTGAAGGATCAACCTCTGTCCCACCCTTTATTTTAGATCACCAGAAAATGTTCTTCCAAAGGACAGGAAGTATTCCAGCAGTATATTTAAAAATAGATGGAGAAAGAAGAGAAATTCCTTCTGGACCCAAAATCTGATAAAATACAGTATTCTTGTTTGTATTATATAGGTTTAGCACACGGTTAGTTTGGAAGGACAAACACCAAAGAACTCAGTTTTTCAGAAATAAAAAGACAAAATGTAAATTTTTACTGAAAAAGGGAATGACTAACACTATAAAGAAATATCAGTTCAAGAGAATCTTGCTTGACATAGAATTTCTGCTGGCTTAAACATAAAGAAAGTGTTTAGTGAAGTTTAAAATCATTTCCAGTGAGCAAGCACCAGTTTAAATCGGGATTAAGCAAGCATATACCAGGGAAGTATTTCTAACTTGCTAACTACAGCAGAAAATACTTGTTTAAATTTTCTTTAGAAACCCAATTAAAAAACTTTAGTGCAAGACAGAAAAAATGAGACAATAAACCTCCCTCTGAAATCTGTGGTTGGTCAAGAAGAAATATTGGATAGCACCAAAAAGCTGGCAATGATCAAAACAATTGCTAAGACATGTAAATATCCTCTGCACTCCACACTCTCCCTGCACCACGGCCTCTGATACCAGGGGGCACTCAGTTGTAATACTGATTTGTTAATGATTGCAATCTTAATAAAAGAGTGGACTATATAAAAAGAAAAGGCAGTGACTTCAATATGTCATTTTCACTGTGAGTAAATACTCAGTTTTTCTTTTATCAGTGGTCACAGCATTTTTTCAGGGTCTTTTCTACACTGATACAGATGACAATTTTTAAACCCATGGCAGTTCTGTGATGGTACAGAATTAGTGCTTTGGTCTTCCTCCTTTTCCTGTTTCCAGCTCAAAGTCAGGGCATCTTCATTTATATTTCATCAGTGGAGATGCCAGCAGTGAATAATAAAACATGTGAAAAACTCAGCTGATGCTGGTTTGTACCTTTTTACTTTCTCTGTCAGTCTCCTAAAACTAGGTCTCTATGACTGGCCGTTCTGCAAAGGTCTTCACCTACGCCCCGTGTGCGTTTGTTCATTCACAGGTGCAAGCTTACACGAGCAGTAAAAGGTGTGAGCCCTCACCCTTCAAAGCAGTGCGCTACGGTCAGGACCCATCTCTTGGCAATGAGGACGCAGCCACAGATGTGTCCGCTGGGCTCGCTCTGCAGGGAGCACTGCCACGGCCACCGGCCCGGCCGGCTGGTCCTGCCCCCCAGGATCCTCTTGCTCATGCGGGCGGCGGGGCGGCGGCCGCAGTCTGCGGGGACAGCAGCGGTTAGATGGCACCAACAGAGCCTTCGGCAGCACAGCGGGGCACACGGTGGTGGTAACAGCCCTGAAATTGTGCTAAACCATGCAGCACATGAGGCAGTCACCAACCACACGGCAGCGTCAAACACTGAGCCACTTCTTGCATTCCTTTGTATCAAAGGATTTGCTCTCTGGTTATGAATTCTGCCTGGATCAGCATGAAATATTAACCAAGCCTGAAATATTAACCAAGCTACGTTTGGAATCTTGACTTCCGCCCAGAAGGTGTCCTCATGTCTTTTTCCTTCTAGCTAGCAACGTGTTTGGTCTACTTTGTATTATCCAGAATTGCTTCTGGAAAATCTGCTCAGCAATGATAAGGTTTTTCTTAAGTCAGGTGGGAGGTTAATGTCATGCCATTTACTCAGCTACACAGCAGAAAGCTCACTCTGCCTGCAGAAATCACTAAGGGAGAGTATTTAAAGATCTGAAGACATTCTAGTTCTTTGTCTATTACACTTTACAAGCCACCTCCACTAGAATTACAC